>NC_060274.1:70864492-70979189 GCF_021613505.1 Equus quagga
AGTGGAGAGGAGGGGAGGTGGCTGGAGGTACTATGTTGATGAAACGAAATGCTAAAATACTCCACACCCATTAGGATACTTTTTACTTGTCAGATCTTTTTTCTTTTTTGCAAGTCCCATAAATACAGTCATTTTAAAAGATGGCAGTAGAAGTAGGCAGGAAAATCTATTTCTTTCCTCTGATTCCCTTGTTTTTGCAATTCTGATCTGAAATTGTGTCCCTTTAAAGATGTTAAAGTCTTATTGGGGTATCAGAGGGGAGGATTCAAGAAAACTAGCATTTGTGAAATGTCTACTGTGTGCCATTCTCTATTTGACTATTTCTGTAGTCAAAACCTAATTTAATCCTCCTATAATTGTGTGAGATAAATTCAATAACTCTCATTACATAGTTGAAGAAGCAGGCTCTGAGCCTCCAGTCTTATAGCTAGTAGGTGACACATGACAAACTCTTCCTCTGACACAACACTGCTCAGTAAGAAAGATCAGAGATGTCTGGGGAAGCAGGAAAATTACAAGCCCCCATTTTCTCTCTCACTCTTCAGGGGAAATCTCAAGGAGTTTTCCTTTGATAGCTTTCAAAGACAAGTTTACAGGACTAAAAAAGAAGTCTAAGATTAGTGAGACGAAGAAAGTCTTCCCTGTTAAATTTATCCACATTTTACATTTTTCATATACGTATTTTTATATGTTTGCAAAGCCATGTATTTTTCTTTTTGCACAATCTGTGTCACTCATTTTCTCTCTTTACTGGTTCAAGATTGCAGTAGAATGATGAATCCCTGGGTTTAGGTCCACCGACCTTGTAAGACTCTAAATTGTTTTGTGCTTTTCCTCCCTCTCTTTTCTTCCAGGCTCTTCAATCATGTAAGTGGTGGAATGATGTATAGCCTTTCCCTGCACCGCAGTTTTTGATTTATCATTTCTTGTTACAGTAAGCATCCATTCTAGATGAGCTGCCAATTCATTTAGAAGTTGTTAGTGGACACAGAGAGAAAGTGCTGTCTCTGTGTCAATGCAATCAGCGGTAATGTCTGCCAGAGTGTTCATCTGCCGAAGTATCTAGCGAGGGTGGTAACAGGAGACCAGATGCGGTGTCCTCCTGGTGTTAACCATCCTGGAGTACAGCTCTGTAGCTGCAATGACACCCTCTAGTGGCATATTGTGGTATGCCCCAGGGTATATCCGAAGAATTTTGGCAGTTTTGTGAGGAAAATGTCCCAAAGTAAAATTAGAAAAAACATTCTTTTGAAGTCTGCCTCATTATTTCATAAGAAAAAAAATCTGTATATTTTTTCAAGAATAAATATATATGTACTAGTCCTTAGTCTGATTTATATATTTCTGTTATTACTTGAGATTTTGGAATAACAGTGTTAAAAACAAAACAAAAGTGGCCAGCTTGGTGATCTAGTGGTTA
This sequence comes from Equus quagga, assembly GCF_021613505.1. Lineage (NCBI taxonomy): Eukaryota > Metazoa > Chordata > Mammalia > Perissodactyla > Equidae > Equus > Equus quagga. The sequence goes on from NC_060274.1 coordinate 70,865,913, forward strand.
AGTTTGTGTTCTCCAGTTTGGCAGTCTGAGGATCACAGGTTCGGATCCTGGGTGCCGACCTAGCACCGCTTGTCAAGCCGCACTGTGGCGGCGTCCCACATAAAATAGAGGAAGATTGGCACAGATGTTAGCTCAGCAACAAACTTCCTCAAGCATAAAGGGGAGCATTGGCAAAAAATGTTAGCTCAGGGCCGATCTTACTCACCAAAAAACAAAACAAAGAAAACTTGGCTTATTAGAACTTCAATTTCCTAAATCTTGCTAGATGTCCTGTTTTCTGAATTTGAAGATTTATTCTTTTCAGTGCATTCATATTTAATTGAGTATGGAAATGTGAAAAATGTGAACTTTAAGGAGTTTTAAATAGCAACCCATATTTGAAATATTTCCCAATGTGAGTGACAGGCAATTAAATCTACTTTGCATAAACTTGAACATGAAGTGGAAACCAACTGATTCTTTGAGAACTGAAAAGAAAGGAAAAGGAGCTATTTAATCTTTTTGGTGCCTGCTGTGGTTCTCTGGCTCAGGGAAGACAATTGATGGAAAATCAGGAGAACATAAATGTTCGTTTTTGCAACACTGTTAATATTATCTAAACTCTAACCTTTAAAAAAAAAGAATATTAGAAAAGGAAAGAAGCCACCTTCATACTAATGATGTGGCTCACCTTTGTATTACAGATCAGCAACAGTGAGCCTCTTGAGTGTTCCAGTAAGTTTTTCTGCTGTGGCATGCTGCCAATTTTATACAAATACTGTTTCTCCATAGAACGTAATATCATGATACTTCGTACTTTATATTTGTTGTAGCCTGATACAGAAAAACCACAAATAGAATCTACTTTTCCTTTCTATAGACATTATGACTTCATTGACTTATAAAGATTTATTGGCTTCACCCTTTGAGGCCCCTTCCTTAGTAATGATGGCCTGATTCATTAAGAATTGTTTCCAAATACTTTTTTTTTTTTGAGGAAGATTAGCCCTGAGCTAACATTTGCTGCCAATCCTCCCCTTTTTGCTGAGGAAGACTGGCCCTGAGCTAACATCCATGCCCATCTTCCTGTACTTTATATGTGGGACACCTGCCACAGCATGGCTTGACAAGTGGAGTGTAGGTCCGCACCTGGGATCCAAACAGGTGAACCCTGGGCTGCCGAAGCGGAACATGCAAACTTTACCACTGCACCACTGGGCCCGCCCCAAATACGTTTTTCTTATATGTTATATTCCACCGTTAAGCTTTTACCTTTGAGTCCATTACCCCTCCCAAGACAATTTCTGCCAAATAGAGTCCCTTGATAAGGGAAGAAAAAGTTGAGTTCCAAGAACTGGTAAAGTAATGTGATGCACTAAAAGAAAAAAAAAAGATTTTAAGTTTAAAAATTTTTGCTGTTTCAAAATCCTTGCAGTTCTTTGGTTTATAAGGAACTTGTAAGACCAAAGTAGACACTTGTTTTTGCTAATTATATCTTTTAAAATTCTGTCTTTTTAACACGAGTTTTTGATACATTTGTATATTAATATAGCAGGCATTTATCTAGGACCTATAGAATGTGGTGACATAGTAAATAGACTTCTGCCTTCAAAGAGTTTAGCTGGGGGTAGAGTTGGGCTAAACAGATAAAAGAATTAGGATACAATCTGATAAGTAAGTGCTATACTAGAGGTAAATACAAGGTGCCATATTAGTTTTTAGGGTTGCCATAATGAATTTCCACAAACTGGGTTACGTATAGCCCACCCTAAGACCAGTATGATTTCATCTCAAGATGTTTAACTAATTACATCTGCAAAGCCCTACTTCCAAAGAAGTTCACATTTTGAGATTCCGGTGGACACGAATTTGGAGGAGACACTATTCAACCCACTGTGGATTCTACAGATAGGTAAAAGAATTACCTAATTCAGCCTGGTCCAGAGGCAGGTGGGAGATTCAAAATTTTTTGAAGCAAGGGATGCTTAAGTTTAACTGGAAAAGATGAGGTTAAAGAGATGGACAGTAATCAGACTGTGGTTGGTCTCACTTGTCATGCTGAGGAGTATATATTTTATCCAGTAATTTGATTACTCTCCTCCTTTTTTGTGCTCCAACACTCTTAAAAGAGATGAGATTCTCCCATTAGAAACAACAGCTGTCTCTGGAAATGATCCTCGAGTGGAGAGGCCACACATTAGAAACTAAGAGGGTGATGTACAGTTTTAAAAAGTCCACTGGGTCATTTAGATATGACTCTTCCCCTTTTCTTTCCCACAGATGGAGTATTGTTAAGGAAACACTGAAAAGATTTAAACAGAGAATGATTATTTATACATGTAAATGTGTATGTTTAGTATAAAGTATTTTATTTTGTTATATTGATAGTGTTATCAGTATAATAATGCAATATGTATATATTGTATTACCCTGGTTCATGATGAAAGTAGATTAAAAGGGGTAAACTACTTGCAATCTAGGCAGAGAAACCAGTTAGCAGACCATTAAAAGAGTCATACTACTGGTTATGAAGTTCTGAATATAACTATGATGTTGGAAACATAAAGATGTGAATAAATTTAGGAGTTATACAGGAGATAGAATCAGCAAGATTTTATAAAAATATTATAAATAAGACTGCTAGTGATGATTCTCAGCTTTCTTACCTGTGTAAATGCATGGGGAATTAACTAAAAAAAGGGAATAAAGGGGAAACATGGTTTAGGGAAAGAGACAAAGATTTTGGTTTTGGAAGTGCTCAATTCTGAGTCTATGGGATATCTAAGGAGAAATGTCTGGTGGTCGGTTGAATATATGATTGTAAAGCAAAAGAGAGAAACAAACTATGAAATGAACAGCAAATATACAGTAGTTGAAGTTATAGATGAGAAGGAAATTTTTTTTGGAGTGAGTATGCAGATCAAGAAGTTAAAAAAATCCAAAACAGGGACTGGCCTGGTGGCACAGCGGTTAAGTGTGCACGTTCTGTTTCTCGGCGGCCTGGGTTTCACTGGTTCGGATCCTGGGTGTGGACATGGGACTGCTTAGCAAAAGCCATGCTGTGGTAGGCGTCCCACATATAAAGTAGAGGAAGATGGGCATGGATGTTAGCTCGGGGCCAATCTTTCTCAGCAAAAAGAGGATGATTGGCAGCAGTTAGCTCAGAGCTAATCTTCTTCTTCTTCAAAAAAAATCCCAAACAGAATCTCATGAAATATCAACACATAAGGGCCAAATGAAAAAAAGAAAAGGATCTCATGAAAGAGACTAAGGAGCAGCCAAGAGGCAATAAAAAATCCAAGAGAATGAATACCCCAACGTCAAGAAAAGGGGGAGTTTCAAACTGGGGCAGACAAGAGTGACGTAATCTACGGTAAGTAACCATTAAATGTGGAAATCAGGAGTCTTTGTGAATTAAAGAAAAGTGGTTTTCGTAAACATGGGGACAGAAGTGATATTACAACGGTTTGAAGAGTAAACAGGAGGTGAAGAAGTAGGAATATATCTCTAAATGTACATGCATATTTGGTATGTCTATATATATATATATATATATATACAGCATACTACAGAATATACAGTATACATATATATATGTACTACAGTAACATAATATATATGTGAGGCCAATCTTGAGCATATTTGGCACTTAGTCAATACAGCTGTGATTTTAAAGAGAGCAGCTGTATTCTAAAGGCCTGTTATTGAAGAGTTATAACCTCAGTAGAGATAAAATCTATCAGATTTGAATTCACTCAAGCCTCCTTTTCAATTGCAGTTGATTCAATTTATACTTAATTTATAGTAAAATTTTATTATAGTGTATATAAAAGACACTTTAGTGAATTTTTACATCACTCTCTATAAGCTGTCAGACAGGGACATGTTGACACTATTTTCATTCATCTGTTACAGGAAAAAAATAATCAAAACTCAACTAGAGTTTGCCCTGTGGAGTCCTGAGTAAAGAATAGATTTAGAGTGGTATTGATGTCTCTGAGAGTATAATTTCTATTGAAGTGTTACCACTCCCATAACTCCTGCAATATGTCTGTAAATTTCTATTGATTTGCAAAAAGAATTGAAGTTGTTCAGGATACTCTGATTCTTATTTTAATTTACGCAATCAATGCAGGCTGCATAACTCGATGCTTCACTGTAGTTCTTTGTGCAAAGAGCATTTTTGTTATTAGAGCTTCCAATTTATGGGTATTCTTGGCCATCAATTCTCTATGACTTGCAACATGTAACCATTTGTAACTACTCTTCGCAATTTATCATAAGGATCCTTCCAGAATTACAGAGCAAGGGTGATGATAGATTTACAGGTTGTTTTATATTATCCTGTGCATTTTGCCACATCTGTTCTCCAGGTACCTCAAATACTTCAGACTTTTAATCATGTTTATAGGTTGTCTAGTTCCCTTACAACTGGCATCAAGGACTTGGAGAAGAATTGTGTATGAGGCTGGTGACAGGTGGAACGGGTGGGAGGAAGCCAGCTGTGCACGTTAATTTTTGAGGGTCACCCAGAAAGAGGCCATTGAATAAGCAGAAGCTTTTAGTTGCTTGCTATGTGGCAAGCAGGACTGATAGGTATATGAGATTCTTTACTTGATTCATTCATTGGAATAGATTATCAATGTGTTTTACAAAATACTGTGGAGACAGACTGCTTTCACTAGAGTGAGTGGCAGAAAATTATCCAAGAAAAACTCACTTTCACATACAATTTTATATGCAGATATTCACTTCAAACATATTTATTTTCATCAATAACTTTTATTTCCAGTAGATACATAATGAAATTACCACATCTCTTTTTTCTTCAGCTAAAATCAGCATTAGTAGATCAAGATGCCTCAAGCATTCTCTCCTTCACTCAGATATTTCTTAAATAACCTCTCTCTAATTAAATACAGCTTTTTATACAACTTTATACTGAAGTACAAAACTTTGTCTTACTCTTTTGGTTCATTTTAGCTATTTGTACACATCTTGGGCACAAGCGTGAGAGATGGAAACAATCAGGGCCATTGTGTAGGTGTTGTGCAAAAAAAAATCATTAAATATCTAATATAAACTAAATGAAGGAAATAAGAATGTGGACAACTAAAAGTTAAGAAATTTAGGGCACTTGGTAAACCTTAGCATGAGGGATGTACCAACAGGAGAGGGAAGATAACCAGTGATAAAAGGGCGGGCACCTGAGCCTGGAGTCCTGAGTGTGAATCCTGAGCCCACCTCTTAAGAGCCTGGGAATAGGGGCGAATAGCTAACTAGTTGGAACCTGAGTTTCCTCTACTATAAAATAAGGACAATAATGTCTATATCATGGGATTTTATGTGGTTTAAGTTGGATAAATTATATTAAGCATTTAGAGAAGTTCCTTGTATGTCTTTAATATCAACACAATTTGGATGTCATTATCAATATTAATATTAGTGTATCTTTCAAACATTTATATGTGTAACATGTTTACAACTGAGATGTGCACTCCTTCATATGCTTAACATATACGCAATGCTTTCCTGAGGATTAAGATCAGAATATGCTTAATCTAGGCCTCTTTCCTGAGCTCCAGATCAATATATCTATCTACCTGATGGGCTCTTTCTTGGATATCACAATTTAAAAGCCCCTATCTTTAATGATCATTTTTCCTTACAACTTTCTACAACCTCAACACTATCACACATATATATATCACCTAAGCCAAGACATGTGCAAATCATCCTATACTCCTTAATTTCCCTCATTCACCCATTGACCAATCAACAAGGTCTATTCCTTCTACTTCATAACTGCTCATTTTTTATTCATTTTCTTTTTTGGAGGAAGATTAGCCCTGAGCTAACTGCTGCCAATCCTGCTCTTTTCGCTGAGGAAGACTTGCCCTGAGTTAACATCCATGTCCATCTTCCTCCACTTTATATGTGGGACGCTTACCACAGCAGGATTTGACAAGCGGTGCCATGTCCGCACCCTGGATCCAAACTGGCGAACCCTGGGCCGCCGAAACGAAACATGCACGCTTAACCACTGTGCCACCAGGCAGGCCCTCGTTTTTGATTCTTGTCCATCATCTCTACCATTACTGACTCTGACTTACTTCAATTTCTTCTCACCCTCCCCTCTGCCCTCCCTCCCTCTCTCCCTCCTTTCCTTCCTCCCTTCTTTCCAATCCATGGATGGATAAGGGTTGAGAAAGACCAGCTTGGTCTGCTTCACAATTTTTCTTAAGGTTTCCCATGTCTTTATTAATACCACTGAGAAGCCCAAGTCTCAAAAATACTTCATTTTTATGTATTTTTTAAAATTACGTGTGAAGGTTTGTTTGTCCACCACCACAGTCACAATGCAGAACAGTTCCATCACTCAAAAGATCTCTCATGTTGGAGGCCGGGCAGCTGGTGGTGCAGGTGGAATCTGAACTCACTTCCTCCCATGGGCACAACAAATCTACAACTACCTTGGAAGAATTACCCCTGAGAGAGAATTGAAAACTAGATTTAAAAAACCCCGACAACAAGGGACAGTGCCAGATGAGGTAGAAGAGGCAGAAATTCCTTTCTCAAGAGGAAAAAAACCGCATTCTAGCCATGGCACTTCACAGCCAGGAGCAATCTTAAGGTATGAAGCGTTCCCTGGAGGAGCGGGGCATCTGAGCAGGAGGATTTTGCCACCATAAGCAGTTTTTGAATACAGCACAAACAAGATGAGTGTCATAATATCTGGCTTTGTTGGCTATTAACAACAAGGGGGAATATCCCCAGAAAAGCTATTAAACATAATGGAAATAAAAAGCCTGTTCTTAAAGGGCCCATGCACAAATTTACCCATTTCAGAAAGCAACGTAAAATCAACAGAAAGAAAGGTGCACAGTCCTTTGGTGAAAAGAGACTCACTTGATAGGCTCTGAGCGCATCTCAGTGAGAGGCAAGACCTCCCCAGACTGGGACCACCTCCCCAGGAACTGAGACATTGGTGGCAGCCATTATTGTGACCTAGTACAGGCTTGCTGACACAGATACTGACAGACACCATTGGAGTTCTTCCCATGGCCTATTAGTGTAGGGGTTTGCCACAAGAACACCAATTTAATTCAGCTCCATCAAGGCAGGCAGCCCTCCCAAGGGACTGGTCCAACCAGACAGCAAGCCCTCAGGCAATTGTGGGCCCACATAAGCAGAGTATGTGGGGCCTCTGCAGCAGGGTGAGAGGGCATTCTTCAGTGGTTTGGGGCATGTGCACAGGGCAAGAGTGTGTTGAAGGGGTGTGTGGGGCTGTAGGGAGTGGGGCTTGCCAGCTGCAGCAGACTTGTGCTTCTCAAAAGGCTGCATAGGGGATTGGCTCCACCTTTCAATACCTGAAACAATTGTGTGCTGACACACTTGTGGCTGGCCCCACCCAGCTGCACTACTAAGAGAGCTGACAACAACTTTGTAGGCTGGATGCCAACAGCAATAGTAAGCCTCCAAGCCTAGCCACTAGCCATGCTGGGGCCCTACACACTTAACAGAAAAACTACAGCAGGAATGTGCTATTAGATCTTTCAGCCAACTGTGCTGGGCTCCCCACACCCACTAAAGTGACTGAAGAGACCATACCAGCCACACACAGCTGAGCATTACAACCAGCCAGTCAGGGGGACAGCCTACGCTCCTGATGCACCTGCAGCAAGAGCAACCCAACCACAACAAAAAGACACATGTATCCCACACCAGGACATTCCTGGAACATTTGGAACTGATGACAAGAGGGAAGCACATAGTTGGGCCTCATAAGGCATCTCTTACATAAGGCCACCTCTCCAAGATCAGAAGATGTAGCTTATCTACCTAATACATAGATATAATCACAGAGAAAGAGGCATAATGAGGAGAAAAAAGAATATGTTCCAAATAAGGGAACAGGACAAATCCTCAGAAAGAGAACTAAATGAGACAGAGATAAACAATATACCTGATAAAGAGTATAAACTAATAGTCATACAGATGCTCACTGACCTTGGGAACAGAATGGATGAATTCAGTGAGAACTTCAACAAAGAATTGAAAATATAAAAAAGAACCAAACCAAAATGAAGAATATAATGAAGGAAATGAAAAATTCACTTGAGAGAATCAAGAAGAGAGGAGGTGATACACAAGAATGGATCAACAAGTTGGACAAAAGACTAGAGGAAATCACCCAAGCTGAACAGATAAAAGAAAAAAGAATGAAAAAGAATGAGGACTGTCGAAGGGACCTCTGGGACAATATCAAACACACTAACATCCATATTGTATGTGTACGAGAAGGAGAAGAAAGAGAAAAAGGGGCAGAAAATCTATCTGAAGAAATAACGACTGAAAAGCTTCTTAACCTAAGGAAGGAAATGGACATCTAGTTTTGGGAATCACAGAGAGTACCAAACAAGATTAACCCAAGGAGACCCACATGAAGACATTATAATTAAAATGTCAAGAATTAAAGATAAAAAGAGAATCCTAAAAGCTGAAAGAGAGAGGCAACAAGTTACATACAAAGGAAACCGCATAAGACTGTCAGCTGACTTCTCAGGAGAAACCTCACAGGCTAGAAGGGAGTGGCATGGTATATTTAAAGTGCTGAAAGGAGAGAACCTATAGCCAAGAAAACTCTACCCAGCAAGGTTATCATACAGAATGGAATGAGAGATAAAGAGTTTTCCAGACAAGCAAAAACTAAAAGTATTTATCATCAATAAACCAGCCTTACAAGAAATGCTAAAGGGACTTACTTAAGTGGAAAAGAAAAGACCATAAATAGGAATAAGAAAAATTCCCAAAAAAAAGCAATAAAAAGACTGGTAAAGACAAATATACAGTAAAGAGAGAAGATCAACCACCTATGAAGCTAATATGAAGGTCAAAAGACAAAAATAGTAAAATTATTTCCATGATAAGAGGGTAACAGATACACACACACACACACAAAAGAGGTTAAATGTGATATCAAGAACATAAAATGTAAGAGGAGGAGAAGAATAAAAGAGTAGAGCTTTTAGCAAGCAGTCAAACTTAAGAGACCGTCAACTTAATATAGATTGCTATTTACATAAGATATCATATATGAACCTAATGATAATCACAAATGAGAAACCTATAATAAATACAGAAAAAAATTAAGAGAAAAGAACACAAACATAATACTAAAGAAAGTCATCAAACGAGAAGGAAAGAGAGAAAGAGAAGAAAGGAACAGAGATGAACTACTGAAACACTCAGAAAAGAAAAGTGACAAATTAGTAATAAGTACATACTTATCAATAGCTACCTTAAATATCAGTGGACTAAATGCTCCAATCAAAAGACATAGGGTGGCTGCTTGGGTAAAACAAAGACCCATATATATGCTGCATACAAAAGACACACTTCAGACATAAAGACACTCACAAACTGAAAGTGAAGGGATGGAAAAAGATACTCCATGCAAATAGCAATGAAAACAAAGCTGGTAGCAATACTCATAACAGACACGAAAGACTTTAAAACAAAAACTGTAACAAGAGCCAAGAAGGACACTACATAATGATAAAGGGAACAATCCAACAAGAAGATATAACACTGGTAAATATCTATGCACCCAACATAGGAGCACCTAAATATATAAAGCAATTATTAACAGACATAAAAGGAGAAATAGAAAGTAACACAATAATAGTAGGGGACTTTAACATTCCACTTACACTAATGGATAGACCATACAAACAGAAGATCAATAAGGAAACATTGGCCTTAAATGACACATTAGACTAGTTGGACTTAGTAAATACACACAGAACATTGCATCCCAAAACCACAGAATACACATTCTTTTTGAATGCACGTGGAACATTCTCCAGGATAAATAACATATTAGGCCACAAAACAATTCTCAATAAATTTAAGAAGATTGAAATAATACCAAGCCTCTTATCTGAACACAATGGTTTGAAACCAGAAATCAATGGCAGGGAAAAACTTGGAAAAGCCACAATTATGTGGAGATTAAACAAAATGCTACTGAACATCTATTGGGTCAATGAATAAATAAAAGGAGAAATTTTTAAAAACCTGGAGACAAATGAAAATGAAAATATAACATGCCAAAATCTGTGGGATACAGCAAAAGCAGTTCTAAGAGGGAAGTTTATAGCAACACAGGTCTGCTTCAACAGACAAGAAAAATCTCAAATAAACAATATAACAGTGCACTTAAAGGAAACAGAACCAACAAGACCCCAAATCTGTAGAAGTAAGGAAATAATAAAAATCAGAGTAAAAATAAATGAAATAGAGACTAAAACAAAAATTGAAAAAAATCAAAGAAAGTAAGTGAAAATATAAACAAAATTGACAAACATTAATCTAGCCTCATCAAGAAAAAAGAGAGAAGGCTCAAATAAAATGAGAAATGAAACAGGAGAAATTACAATGGACACCTCAGAAATACAAGATTATAAGAGAATACTCTGAAAAGCTATACATCAACAAATTGGATAATCTAGAAGAAATGGATACATTCTTAGAATCATAGAACCTTCCAAAACTGAATCAAGAAGAAAGAGAGAATTTGAATAGACCAATAGCCAGTGAGGAGATCAAAACAGTAATCAAAAACTCCCTAAAAATAAAAGTCCTGGACCAGACAGCTTTCCTGGTGAATTCTACCAAATTTTCAAAGAAGACTTCATACTTATCATTCTCAAACTCATCCAAAAAATTGAAGAGGAGGGAAGCTTCCCAACTCATTCTACAAGGCTAATATTACACTGATACCAAAACCAGACAAGAAAACACAAAGAAAGAAAATTATAGGCCAATATCACTGGTGAACATCAATGCAAAAAATCCTCAACAAAATACTACCAAATTGAGTACAATAATACATTTTAAAAAATCACACACCATGATCAAGTGGGATTTATTCCAGGGATGCAGAGATGGTTCCACATCTGCAAGTCAATCAACGTGATATACCACATTAACAAAATAAAGAATAAAAATCACCTGATCATCTCAATAGATGCAGAGAAAGCATATAACAAGATACAGAATCCTCTTATGATAAAAACTCTGAATAAAATGGGTATAGAAAGAAAGCATCTTAACATAATAAAGCCCATATATGACAAACACACAGCTAATATCATTCTCAATGGAGAAAAACTGAAAGCTAACCCTCTAAGAACAGGAACCAGACAAAGATGCCCATTGTCACCACTCTTGTTTAACATAGTATTGGAAGTCCTACCAGAGCAATGAGACAAGAAAAAGAAATTTTTCTTTCTTTTATATATAGAGAACTCTAAAGAATTCACCAAAAATCTTTTAGAAGTAATAAATGGATACAGTAATGCTACAGGATTCAAAATCAACATACAAATTCAGTTGCATTTATATACACCAACAATGAAGTAGCAGAAAGAGAAATCCATTTAGAATTGCCACAAAAAGAATAAAATACCTAGGAATAAATTTAGCCAAAGAGGTGAAAGACCTGTACACTGAAAACTATAAAACATTGGTGGAAGAAGTAGAAGAAGACACAAAGAAATGGAAAGATATTTCATGCTCTTGGATTGAAAGAATTAACATAATTCAAATGTCCATACTTCCTAGAGAAATCTACACATTCAATGAAATCCCTATCAAAGTTCCTACAACATTTTTCACAGAAATAGAACAAAGCATCCTAAAATTTATATGGGACAACAAAAGGCCCCAAATAGCCAAAGTAATCCTGAGAAAAAAGAACAAAGCTGGAGGTACCACACTCCCTGATTTCACAATATACTACAAAGCTATAGTAATCAAAACAGCATGGTACTAGCACAAAAACAGACGCACAGATCAATGGGACAGAATCAAGAGCCCAGAAGCAAACCCACATATCTATAGACAGCTAATTTTTGACAAGGGAGCCAAGAACATACAATGGAGAAAGGAAAGTCTCTTCAATAAATGGTTTTGGGAAAACCGAATAGTCACATGCAAAAGATTGAAAGTAGATCATTATCTTACACCATACAGAAAAAGTAACTCGAAATGGTTTAGAGACTTGAATGTAAGACCCAAAACCATAAAACTTCCAGAAGAAAACATAGGTAGTATGCTTTTTGACATTGGTCTTAGTAGCATATTTTCAAGTACCATGTCTGATGAGGCAAGGGAAACAATAGAAAAAATAAACAAATGGGACTACATCAAACTAAAAAACTCTGCACAGTAAATGAACCCATCAACAAAACGAAAAGACAACCTAACACTTGAGATAAGATATTTACAAATCATATATCTGATAAGGGGTTAATATCCAAAATATATAAAGAACTCATACAACTCAACAACAACAAAATAACAGCCCAGTTAAAAAATGGGCAAAAGATCTGAAAAGACATTTTTCAAAGAAGATATACAGATGACCAATAGCACATGGAAAGATATTCAACATCACTAATTATTAGGAAAATGCCAATCAAAAGCTCAACAAGACATCACCTCATGCCTGTCAAAATGACTGTAATTAACAAGACAAGAAAAAACAAGCGTTGGAGAGGATGTGGAGAACAGGGAACTCTCATACACTGCTGGTGGGAATGTAAACTGGTGCAGTCACTATCAAAAACAGTATGGGGATTCCTCAAAAAATAAGGAATGGAACTACCATATGATCCAGCTATTTTACTTCTGAGTATTTATCCAACAAAAATGAAAATATGAATGAGTAAGGATATATGTACCCCTATGTTCATTGTGGCATTATTCACAATAACCAAGATTCGGAAATAACCTAAGTGCCCATCAAGGGACAAATGAGTAAAGAAGATGTGGTATATATACACAGTGGAATACTACTCAGCCATAAAAAATATGACATCTAACAATTTGCAACTACATGGATAGACCTTGAGGGTATTATTCTAAGTGAAATAAGTCAGAGGGAGAAAGGCAAATACCGTATGATGTCACTCATAAGTAGAACATAAAAACAACAGCAAATAAACACATAGATACAGAGATTGGATTGGTGATTACCAGAGGGAAAGCAGGGAGGGACGAGGCAAAAGGGGTGTCTGGGCACATGCATGGTGATAGATACACATGGGTGACGAACATGATATAATCTATACAGAAATCGGAAAAATAATAATGTACACCTGAAATTTATATAATGTTATAAACCAATGTTACCTCAATAAAAAAATAAATACTGAAAAGAAAAATAAAAAATAATTAGAATTATGAAAGCTGAAAAAAATATCTCTCATATTTACCTTAATAACCACCCCCACCACCTCTGCCCCACCCCCGTACATCTAGCACTTTTCCCTAATCCCTAACAACCACTAATCTCTTCTCCATTTTAAAAAATTTGTCAGTTCAAAATTATATAGAAAAACATGTAACTTCTTAGAATTGGATGTTTTTCATTCAGCGTAATTGCTTAAAGACTCATCCATATTGATGTGTGTATCAATATTTCCCTTTTTATTGCTCTATTAGTTCTCTTGAGAATCTTAGGCCCTGGAACTGCTTTATTTCTATAATACTTTTTTTTTTTTAAAGATTTTATTTTTTTCCTTTTTCTCCCCAACGCCCCCCAGTACATAGTTGTATATTCTTCGTTGTGGGTTCTTCTAGTTGTGGCATGTGGGACGCTGCCTCAGCTTGGTTTGATGAGCAGTGCCATGTCCGCACCCAGGATTCGAACCAACGAAACCCTGGGCCGCCTGCAGCAGAGCACGCGAACTTAACCACTCGGCCACGGGGCCAGCCCCCTATTTCTATATACTTTTAAGATCAACTTTATTGAGATACAACTTAATATGATAAAATGTACTCATTTAGAGTGTACTGTGCAATGAGTTTTGAAAAATGTATGTATCCATGTAATTGCTACCACAGTGATGAGAGAGAAAATGTCTATCATCTCAAAAAGTTCACTTGAGTCTCTTTTGCTTAATGTTATTTTGAAATTATAAACATAAGAATATCACATAATATATTTGAAAGCCTCTAATTTTAATTTCATTGCAATTTGGGCCAATTTTAATGTTAGGGATTTGGGGAGGGTTTAACAAATTACGGTTTTGTGTCTCTTCAAAGAACATCTCATTTATTATTTATAAAGAGGAATAAAATAGTTTAATGTTTCTATAGAGGTTGGTTTATGATTCCTAGAGTTTGCTTTTTGAGAGATTTTTGTTGTTTATTATTTTGACTTTATGATTGAAAGATAAATATTTTGAAGAACTAAAAAAGTTGGAGATATTTATAATTATAACTGTTTTTGCATAACAGGAAATGGAAGTTGAGCTGTGTTTTCTATAAATTGTTGACTATGTAGGATTGTAGGATAGTGATTTCACTGTCTATTTTTCCAGCTTGAGCTTTGTAGGTATTTAATATATATATTTTTTATTTCTGTAATCTTTTTTACTTATTTTACTTATTTATTGTAATGGAAGTATATTATAATAGCAAGTTTTGGAAAATTCAAAAGAGGAAAAATGTAATGCCACCATTCTACTGTAATTACTATATATATTTTCGTATTCTTTCTTGACCTGTTTTTATTATGAAAATAATTTCTGAATTTAACTGACTTTCCTTTTTTTTTTAAGATTTTTATTTTTTTCCTTTTTCTCCCCACAGCTCCCCGGTACATAGTTGTATATTCTTAGTTGTAGGTCCTTCTAATTGTGACATGTGGGATGCCGCCTCAGCGTGGCTCGATGAGTGGTGCCGTGTCCGTGCCCAGGATTCGAGCTGATGAAACACTGGGCTGCCTGCAGCACAGTGCATGAACTGAACCACTCAGCCACTGGGCCGCTTGACTTTCCTTTTTTGCATGCTATTTACAAAAAAAGCCAAATTAACTGTATCCTCTTATCAAGTAATATCCGTGATACACTTGCTCATCACAAACTCAATGATAAAGTTCACACATGCACACACAGCAACATGTGCACCCACGCACCAACACGACACAGACAAACACTTGGCCCTCTGGATTTGACTACCTGTGTTCAAATTCTGGTACTGCCATTTTCCTGTGACCTTGATGTCATTATGTAAGCACTCTAGGCATTAATCTTAGAGTCTTCAAATTCAATACTTTCTCTCAATATTTGATACAAGTAGACATGGATAATGAATATTTGAACAACACTATCAACCAACTTGATCTAATTAATGTATTTATAGAACACATCATCAATAGCAGAATACACATTTCTTTCAAAATATTATAGAGCATGTACTAAAATAGAAGACATTCTTGGTCATTAGAAAAAACTCAATACATTTAAGAGGATTCCAATCATATAAAGTATTTTCTCTGGCTACAATACAACTAGATAAAAAATCAATAAGCAAAAGACATCTGGAAAAATCTTGAAATATTTGTAAACTAATAACACACTTCTAAATAATTCATGAGTCAAAGAGGAAATCAACAGAGAAATTACAAAGTATGTAGAACTGAATGAAAAGTGAAAAAAACAACACATCAAAATTATTGAGAAGCCACTAAAGCTGTACTTAAGGGAACATTTGCAGTACTAAATGCCTATCTCAAAAAAGAAGAAAGATCTCAAATGAATGACCTCAATTTCCATCTTAAACAATTATGAAAAAAAAACCTCAAATAATAAGAAAAAAGGAAATAATATGGAAGAGAGCAAAAATCAGTAAAATAGAAAAGAGAAAAACAATAAGGAAAGTCAATAAAATTGATGTCTGCAGACATATCAATTAATAAAAAAGGAAGTCGCAAATTACCAATATCAGGCATGAGAAAGGTGACATCATTATAGTCTAGATATTGAAGCATAATGTGGAAATATTATAAACAACTTTATGGAGTAAAATTACAACTTAGGTGAAGTGGTCAAATTCCTTGAAGACAAACTACTAAGGCTAAATTAAGAAGAAATAGATAATGTAAGTAGGCCTATATCCAGTAAAGAAATTGAATTTAAAGTTTAAAACCTTCACACAAATAAACTGCAGGGCCAGATGACTTCAGTAGTAAATTTTGCCAAACATCTGTGAAAAAATAATATAAATTCTACAGAAACTCTTACAGAAGAACAAGGAGTTATTCTGAGTTCATTCTATGAGACTAGCATTATCCTAATACCAAAACCACACAGGGACGTTACAAGAAAACTACAGACTAATGAATATAACTGCAAAAATTTGTAACAAAGTTTCAGCAAATCAAGTCCAACAATATATGAAAGTATACTCTATCATAGCCAATATAAGTTTATCCAGGATGACAAGTTTGGTGTAATATTTGCAAATTTGTCAATGTAACTTAATATATTCACACACTAAAAAAGAAATCCCAAAACTTCACCACAATTGACACATAAAAAGCATTTGGAAAAAATCCAGGATTCATTGGTAATAAAAACTCTCAGTAAAGTAAGATTAGAAGACAAATTCCTCAACCTGCTAAAAAGTGTCTGTGGCAAACTTTGGCTAAATCATACTTAATGTGAAAGACTGAATGTTCTCCCCACAAAATCAGGCATAAGACAACAATGTCATTCTCACCACATCTATTCAGCATTATATTGGAGGTTCTTGCTGAGGTATTCATGGACTGCCATCATTGTTGGTAAGGATTAAAGACATAAATAAATGAAGAGATATATAATATGCATGGACTGAAGGACTCAATATATTGAAAGTGTTATTTCACCCAAGATGGATCTACAGGTTCAACACAATCCCAATCAAAGTCCAAACAGGTTTTTTTTGTAGAAATTGACAAATAGACTCTAATATTCTTATGGAAAAACAAAGGACTTCAAGCAACCAAAACAACTTTGAAGAAGAATAAATTTGGATGACTAATCCTAACTTATACCAAGGCTTATTATTAAGCTATAAGAATCAAGACAGTGTAGAATAGAGTAAAGTTAGGCAAATGGCTCAACAAAATGTAATAGAGACTCCAGAAATAGATCCACACTTACATGGACAAGTAACTGGTTTTTGACAAGATGCAAGAATATTTCAGTGAAGAAAGCATAATAATCTTATCAAAAAATGATGCTGAAACAATTGGATATCCACATGCCAAAAAATTAACTTGAATCTATACCTCATGTCATATGCAAAAATTAATTCACAATGAATCATGAATGTAAATGTATAATTAAAAGCTATAAAACTTGTAGAAGAAAATATAGAAGAAAATCTTCGTTATCTTTGGCCAGATAGAGAACTCTTAGATATGACACTGATAGCACAATTCATAAAGAGCAAATCGGATGAAGGTCTTATATCCAGAATATATAAAGACCTCACAAAACTTAAAGATAAGAAAACAAATGACCCAATTACAAGAAAAAGAGAAAAAGGTTTGAACAGCCATTTCATCAAAAAAAGAAGACAGAGGGCCAGCGCCATGGCTGAGTGGTTAACTTCATGCCTTCTGCTTCAGCGGGCCAGGATTTCGCTGGTTGAGATTCTGGGTGCAGACCTAGCACCACTTGTCAGGATATGCTGAGGCTGCATCCCACATACATAGCACAACCAGAACGACCTGCGACTAGAATGTGCAACTTTGTACGGGGGGGCTTTGGGGAGGATAAGAAGAAAAAAAAAAAAAAGTAGATTGGCAACACATGTTAGCTCAGGTGGCAATCTTTGAAAGAAAGAAAAAAAGACATATAGACTGCAAATAACCACATTAAAAGATGCTCAACATCATTAATCATTAGGGAAATGAAAATTAAAACCACACTGAGATAATACTAAGCATTTATTAGAAAAGCTAAAATTAAAAAGACTGACCATGATATGTGTTGACAAGAATGTAGAGCAAATGGAACTTACACATGCTCCTGAGGGAAATGTAAAATTGTCTGACCTGTTTGGCAGTTTCTTAAAAAGTTATTTATATACATATATAAATACTATATGGCTCATCTACTCCTTAAGTATTTATTCAAGAGAAACAAAAGCATATATTCATACAAAATTTTCACATGGATATTCAAAGCAACTTTATTTATAGTAGCCAAGAACTGAAAACAATCCAAATGTCCATTACCAGATGAATCAACAAATTGGAATATCCATACAATGGAATACTACTGAGCAGTTAGAAGGAGTAAGTTTTGTTTCATGTTACAACATGGATGGATCTCAAAATAATTAAGCTGAAAGAAAGGAGCCAGAAAAACATAAGTAATACTGTATTTATGTGCATTTACGTAAAATACTTGAAAACACAAGCTAATTTGTAATGGTGGAAAGATCAGTGATATCTGGAGATGGGCTTGGGTGTGGAGAGGCAAAAGGAAGAAATTACGCAGGGCCATGAGTCTACTTTTAAGGTGATGGATATATTCATTATCTTAATTGTGGTAATGGTTTCATGAGTGTATATGTGTGTTAAAAATTATCAAACTGTGTAGTTTTAGTGTGTAATTTATGTCAATTATACCTTAATAAAGCTGTTAAAAATTATTTTAAAAAATACATTGGGAAATTCTTCAGATTTCTTGATTTCCCTGAATAGACTGAAGAATTTTTGAGAAAACATGCTGAATTAGTTGTGCTGGTCTCCGCCCTATGCCAAAAGACAATGCCAACAAATGATGTGTGTACGTCAATTTCATGAATTCGTCTAGGATGTATTCTACTGTTAGAGGCATATTGGAACATGTCTGGGGAAGTATTGTAACCTATGCTGAGAATAATGAAATATGTGTCCTGTTTCTTCAAATAAAGTATCATTGAATCATCACATCAGGTACTAGAAGATATATTCAAATAGCTGAGATGTTAGGACCCACAGTTCCTTGATTTTTAAAAAAAAAAATTTCCCACTTAATATTAGCTAAAAGGGCAAAATTAAAGTAAAACAAGAAGATACTAGAATTTTAATAATAATCAAAATGAAACTTTCCCAGGTATGTATCTTAGAAATTATCTCATTCTCCTTTACTTTCTATATCATACTCCTCAATAATTTATAAAAATCATTCATTTTGAGAATGAGGGAAAATGGTGTGGTATAATGGAAAAGTCTTTAATTAGGGGCCTGTCAATGCAAAACTATGTAATTTTGGAAAAGTTGCTTAATAGAAATTTCTGGCTTTTATTTCTTCATCTATAAAATTAGAGAGCTAGAAGTGCCTGAAAAGATTGTGAATTTTCAAATGCAATATCCAAATTACAAGTGGTAGTTTTAAATCCTACAATGAGTTTAGGCTGTGTGTGTGTGTGTGTGTGTGTGTGTGTGTGGTAGTGGTGTGTGTGCACGTTCACACACATGCTTATTTTAGTTTGACCATAAAGATTGGCATTGAAGTAGACGCCACAGGCCACCCATTAGCAGTAACCTTAGAGCTAAAATGAAATAAAAATTACAATAAACTTTTTTGCCTTTATGTTGTTCTAAAAACATCTGTATTTCATAGAATTCATTTTATACGGAAAACATTCCACATTGTTTTGTATTTGATCTCAAGGTTGAATGATCTTTTTCATTCATGACAACAGTAACTACTACGGATTTAATGGTTCATAATCTTTAGTACATTGTAAAAATAAGAAAGGAGACTAAAATTAAAGTCAGAACATATTACTTTCACTTTCAAAATAATATTTCCTATATATTTTCCTTTCTGAAAGACAATCATGTTAATTTTTAAAAAGTAAACTACTTTTCAATATCTGAAGGGTAATCTGTGGGTCGTTCATCTTTGAAGAACTGAACCCGTCAGAAAGCACTCAACTCCCAGCATGGGACAGCATCAGCCTGCTGTGACCTGGATCAAGAATAATAGCATTTGAATAACTACCTCTGGTTTGTTCAAAATGATTTCTCAAGCAAAAAGAATTTTGGAAATGACACAAAGCAATTTTCTTTCTGTTGAGTTCCCATCTGAGGGAGATTAGCCCTGGGCTTATAGCGAATATGGTTCATGGTCTTTTATTTTCATCTTATGTTCTTAAATTTCTAGTTTGGGGATTACTAAACTAATTTAATTTATTTTCCCAAACAGTCTTTAATTAATATACAATTGTTTTGATGTTTTAGGAATTCAGAACCATTCACACTTCACACCGTGTTTCAAGTTGATAGGACTCCTTTATTTTGGGAATATGATTGAGAATGTCTTACAGGGCACTCAGGCAAGAATACACTTTAAGCCTCTTCATTAACATATTCAGACATTCTGATCAGATACTCTCTGGTCTTCATATTTACAAAATCTTCTTATCAGACAGAGTATTTCAAGCGCTCGGAGCTTGTTTCCAAGGAGCTGGGCAAGGGCTGGTCTTTTCCTTGGAATGCACAGTTTGAGTAACCTTTCCTGCACACATACGGTGTCTACTTGTTGTTTGCCTGGTTTTTTTCACTTCAACATTGTGATATTCATTCATATTGTTACCTGTGATTGTAAATCCTTTGTCCTCATTGTCCCAGCACTTTGTTGCATGAATATATCACAATTTATTGATCCATTCTCCTGCTGATGAGTATTTAGTTAGTTTCCAATTTTTGTTTATTCTGAATCATGCAGCTATAAACTTTCTAGTGCATGGAGAACTTTTTGGAGATGATACATATATATTTCAGCTGGAAGTATACCTAGGAGTGGAATTACTGGATCATGGCATATGCATATATTAAGCCCCTATAAATAGTGCCAAAGCATTTTCTAAAGAAGCTAGATTGTTTTGAATTTGCACTAGCCGTGGATGAATCTTGGTTGTTTCAAACCTTGCCAACATTTGATGTTATCAGTCTTTCATTTTAGCCACTCTGGTAGGTGTATAATAGTATGTCATTGTGTTTTTAATCTGTAAAGAATTTGAGCATCTTTTCACAGTGTACTGATCATTTGGGCATCATCTTTTGTGAACTCTCCATTCAAGTCTTTTGCCAAATTTTCTACTAATTTGTCTTTCTTTTTCTTGTGGTTTGTAGGACTTTTTAAATAAATTCTGAATTTTTTAAACCAGTTATGTGTATTGCAAATACCTTCTCAAACTGTGGATTTTCTATGACTCTCTGAACGTTTAACAAAAACAAATTTTTAAGTTTAATATAGTACAATATATCGAAATGTTTTTATGATTAGCATTTTAATACCTAGTTTAAGAAAGTTTTGCTTACTCCAAGGTCACAAAAATGTCCTATGTCTTTACTAAAAGTTTTATTTTATCTTTGACATTTTTGTATGCAATCCATTTAGAATTGATTTTTGTATTTGGTTATCCTGTCCCTAAGGGAGTGTAGCAATTATTATATATAAGGTGGTTGAGTATGTGTGGTCTCATTTTGGACTTTCTATCTTGTTCCACTGGTAAATTTGTCCATCGTTTGCTAATACCACACTGTGTTATTTATATAGCTCTATAATTGGTCTCAACATATTTTACACTAGCCCTCCAGTTTTATCCTTTGGATTTTGGTTATATTGCATTACCTTCATAGGTTAACTCCAGGTGAATTGACATCCTTATTATATTGAGTTTTCACTTTCCTTCCATGAATATGATTTAGCCATCCTTTATTTAAGTTTTTATTCTCTCTCTGAAAATGTCTTTTACATATCTTCTAAGATTTACTCTTAGTTTTTCAAATTTATGTTTTTGTAAACACTATTTTATTTGAATTTATTTTCTATTTGTTGTTGCAGGTATATATAGAAATTCAACAGATCTTTTGTACATACCAACTGATCTTGCTAAGATTATTTATTCTAGTAGTTTGTATGTAGCTTCCTTGGAATGTCTATGATGCGATTATGTCATGTGCAAATAGCGACAGTTTTATTTTTCCTTTACAATCCCTCTGCCTTTATTTCTTTGCCTTATTACACTTGCTAGGCCCTCCAGTGCAATATGGAATAAAAGTAGCGTTAACCGGGCTTCCTTGTCTTGTTCCTTATCTCTGAGGAAATATTTCAAAATTTAATCATTGCTTATGTATTTGCTGCAGAGCTTTTTCTTTTTTTTTAAAATGAGGTTAAGAAGGCTCCTTTCTATTTTTAGTTTGCTAAAAGGTGTTTTAATCATAATGGTTGAGTTTTGTTAACAGGTTTTTCTGTATCTAATGGATGCTCATGTATTCTGCTTCTCTTTTCTGTTAATGTGGCAAATTACATTGATTTATTTCTAAATATTAAATCCTTCTTGCATATCTGAAGTAAAACCCACTTGGTTGTGATGGGTTATCATTTTATATATTACTGTATTTGATTAACTAATATTTTAAGTATTTTTGCATCTATATTTTTGAGGGACATTCATCTGTAATTTGCTTTTCTTTCTGAGGTCTTTTCAAGTGGTAGAATCAAGGTTATACCGACTTCATAAAAAGAGTCAGAGTACTTTTTTATTTTTCTGTGGATGAGTTTGTACAAGATTGTTGCTATTTATTCCTCAAATGCTTGGAAGAAATTCACCTATGAAGCCACTTGGGCCTGACATTTTTCTTTTTTTACAATGGATGTGATTTTTCTAAAAGATACTGCGCTGCTAAGAATATTGTATTCCTTCTTCTGTCAGCGTTCATAAATTTCATTCTTCAAAGGACATGTCTACTTTATCCAGCTAGTTCATACTACTGCCAGAAAGACAAACAGATTAATGATAGCAAAAATTAAGCTTTGGAAATATGTCAAAGTGTAGAAATGTCTTTTGAACTTAGATGACAGTTTAAAAATTAAACTCTTTATTTTCATTATCATCGCATTTACAAACAGATTTGTTCTCCAGATTGAACATAAGTGGAGGGTGTGCGTGGATTCCAGGGTGTCTCTGTCTTGAAATCAGGTGTATCACTTCACTTTTACATAATTTTATTCTTTATTTATGGAAGGTTGTACCTTATACCCCCATTGCCATTGAATTATTTATCTTTTGCTGCATAGCCTAACATTAAAGTGAAAGTCAATAAGAATTCATTGAAATTTTGCATATTAGAAAAACACATGCAAAGGATATTTTAAACAGGAGAAGCAATTGTACACCAAACAATTTTAAGAAGGCAAAAAAAATTCATCAAGGACATTTTCAGGCTCAGACTGTAACTTTTCATAAATAAAATACATTTTACCAAAACATATGTTTCTTTCTTTGTTTCAATATCTTATTGATGAGGATAGTGGAGGGAGTGATGTTTATGACCCTTCCATATTTTAATAGAAATATGAAGACTAGAATATCTTCTATGAAATGTCAATTCAACAACTTTACTAAAATACATTATGCATAAAAGCAAACTATTATTGTACAAATTAATTGATAGGATATTTGTCAGAAATCAATAGCCTTGGGTTAAGAAAGTCAGAATTGGGATAAATAGTCTTTTCTATTTAGGTCACCTATTTCTATCTTCTTTAATGATTTTCTAGTAACATGTGTCTAGGTGAAATGTTGCTGGTTGTGCGTGATATAGACAGATGAGGCATAAGGAAAATGAAGAAAAAAAACCACCAGTGTCAAGGCATCCCTATTAAAGCAGTTTTTACCACTACAGAATACTCTTCCAAAGAGAAAAAAAAATTTTCTTTATTATACAGAACAAGTTTGTAGAAAAATGCTGTGAATATTGAAACTTCTACTTTCTAGAATATGTCCTGAATGACTGTAGTCTGGCAAAAAGAGTGGGTGTAAAAATCAAAAACTTAAATGTCAAACTTCTAAGAACATAATACACAGTGTTAAAATCATTAATACATAAAAAATTGTCATGAATCTAAAAGAAAAAATTAAGAATAAGTTAGAAAACTGGGCAAGGAACACAAGTGGCAAATGACTAAGAAATACAAAGGGAGGCATATAGTTGATCAATAAATGTAAAGTTGATCAATAAATGTAAAGAGGACAAAACTACAAACTTGACACCACCTGAAGCAAGATTTAAGTAGCATGATATCATTTTCATATACCCTTAATATATGTTTTGGTGGGTTTTTTTTAATTATTATTATTTTTTTTTGAGTAATATTAGCTCTGAGCTAACATCTGCCACCAATCCTTCTCTTATTTTGCTGAGGAAGACTGGCCCTGAACTAACATCTGTGCCCATCAACCTTTACTTTATATGTGGGATTCCTGCCACAGCATGGCTTGATAAGCAGTGCTAGGTCCAACCCTGGATCCGAACCAGTGAACCCTGGAACACCAAGGTGGAACAAGCAAACTTAAACTGCTGTGCTCCCCGACCAGCCTATGTTTTCGAGGTTTTGTCTTTATGATATATTGAGAGTATGAGTAAAAGAACATTCTTATATACCCTTAGTGGAAATATAATTTCATCTTAAGAACCTTCTAAATGTACATAGCTAGCAATTCCTTAGAAAAAATTTTATCCAAAAGGAAGAACTAGAGACACATGTGCAGATGTTTATGGAAGAATAATATTTTACAGTGTTATTTATGAAGAAAAGAGGAAACAATGTAAAGTGCAATAATGGAGGGTCAGTTGTTTAAATAAGTTATGCCACGTCTACCTTATAAAATACTATGGAGCCATTTAAATGATAAAGAATTATTAAAAATTTAGATAATAGCTCATATATTTTAAATGAAAGTGACTATATATTTGTATATGCAAACACATATCCATATATACAAAAAATGTGTGTGAATACACACACAAACCTATATATGTGCACCACTACACACACACACACACACACACACACACACAGTCTTTCTGGGGATTTCTGATTATTTCCTAAAGATAAATTTCTAGAGGTGCAAATTTTGCAGCAGATCATGTTTACATTTTAAAAGATACTGATGTTTATCACAAAATCACTCAGAAGACTTTATCAATTGACATAGGAATTTATAGACATAATTTTAAATATACATTAAAATATCGACACTGGTGGTCATCTCTGAATGGATTACAGATAATTTCAATTTTCTTTTTTTATTCTTTCTGTACTGTAAACCTATTGTGTCAAGGGCTTGGGAGCCCTAAGATGGACTGGATGTGGATAAATTATGCCCCAGGTGTGGACTCTGCAGAGGTCTGGACCACACCTGTCTACGGCTCTTTGGCCACAGTTGTAGTTGTGTGTCCTTCGCTTTTTGCCTCCACAGTAAGCAATGACAATGCATAGCTCTCTTTCAGATTTAGAGTACGAATAACTCCATCGATACTCACGGCTGCCAGTCAATTAAATATTTTCATCAGTGCTTTTAAAAAGGAACTTAAGATACCCACTCCTCAACCCCTGTATATTTATAAACCGTCTTTCATTGGAATTTACATGTAATTCAACCAACATAATGAAGTGCCATGTCTGACACTTTCACTGTTTGAAGTATCTATTCTGTTAGCCTAAGAGCTCATCATAAAAATAAGGTAAAAATTGATATCATTTATTGGTTCTGAAGCACCTAGTTGGCTAAATGGAACAGAAACTAGTGTAGAATATAAATGATAATAGCTGCAGTTCTGGAACTTATATACACACAATATCTTGATAGAAATATAAAATATTTAAAAAAATATATTAGATGCTTGTATAATTCCATATCATTGAACAATCGGGACATTGTGACATTATCAGTAGCACTGAATCACCCACTCATTGCTGACTAGAGACCTAATACTGAGGGTGTGTTTCCACCTGCTTAGGTTTGATCTTTTTGAAGAAGCTGACTATTTCGCTGTGGCATGCTACTAAATTAGAATGGATGTAACTAGGAATGGGAAGCTGAGTTTGAAGTAAGTGGAAGGATTTTTAAAACACAAGAGGGCAATGACAATCATGATTGAAAAAGGAAACAAGTGGCTTTTTGGGAAATTGTTATGTTGAATGATTTTAGGGTATCAATGCATCCTCTAGATAACCTCAAACTGCTAACAGCATGAAGAAAAGTTGGAGAAGAACATGACAGTTTACAAATGAAGATAAAAAGCAACCATAACAGAGTGGGAGAGAACATAAAGTTGTATTTTACTTTAATGACCTGAACTTGTTTGTTTTTCATGATGTAACAGAGAAATACAGTGAAGACCAGACAGACCGATTTAAATTCTGAATACATAACTTGTCCTGGGGCAGGATACATATGAAGTCCCCAGGGAAACCCTGGGTGTTCAGGGAGCCAGAGCCCAGAAGGAGTGGGTAAGTGATGAGGCAGATGGACAGACTTTCGTGGTTGAGTTTCCCTCCAGTTGAATCGCGGTGCCAATGTCAGAATGAGCTTGCGTCTCTGAGAAGCAGCAGCTGTACTTGGTGTGGCCAGATTTCAACAGCTAAATCAAAGCAAGAGGCTAGAATGAGTAATAAACTATAAGCATCTGATGATTGTCATTTGAGGAGGAGGCATGTATATTAGAAAACTGGGAAACAGAGAAATAAAATCTGGTGGCAAGTGTGAGTGTGACTACTTTAAAATCCCCGTGATCTTTGGCAAACTTAAACTCTCTGAAACTCGTCTTTGTTTCTTTTGTTTATCTCAGACTGCTTATGTGAGCAAAGGATGAATGCATGGAAAGCTTTTCTGAAGAGCATAAATACTGCACAATCCTTGGAGGCATTAACATAGTGGCTCTTCATCTTGGTTCCAGTGAGGAATGTACAGGAGGAGTTACAACTCAGCTTTATCCTAAGCCACGTGGCCATGTGCCATATCCTATTGGTTATGGTTTCCTTGACTTTGAAATGGGTATGTTGGTGGCCCCCGTCTTTTCAGGCTGTTCCGGTGATTCCGCACAGGGGAAGCATTCAGTTCAGTGCCCACTTCATAGTGAGCACTCAAAAACTGCTGGCTACTGTTATAAAAATGTGAGATTTTTCATTGTCATGTTCAGAAAGCCCAGTAATTATAATAATATATCTATCAGAAATGATAACAAGGACTCTGGTCATTCAGTAAAATGGAATTATTTCTAGGAAATGCCCTTTTTTTATCTGATTGATTTTATTCTAGTATAAATCATCACAGTAAAATAAAAGGGAATGATGGTTTCTTAATTATGTACATAAACATTCTAGAAAAATAATGGTGAAAGTCCCTTTTCAGTTCCTATTATACTTTCAGGACTGTGTTGTTAGCATCACAAGAGGCTTTTATATTAGCAGTGGGGAAGTGTCAAAAAAGGAAAAGTGTATTTTTCTTGGCATCTGTTGACCAACTACTCCTAGAATCAGCTCAAAGGAAGGTCAAGACAGTTTCTCTTTCCAAATTAACTAGAAAACTCCCATAAATTCTTGCCCCTCTAACATACGTGCAGTGGTCAGAGAGCCCAGCTCATAGAATCCAATTGCCTGGGCAGGAGTCCTGGCTTGACCA
Organism: Equus quagga; assembly: GCF_021613505.1. NCBI lineage: Eukaryota > Metazoa > Chordata > Mammalia > Perissodactyla > Equidae > Equus > Equus quagga. The sequence goes on from NC_060274.1 coordinate 70,893,207, forward strand.
GTTATCAGCTGTGTGACTTTGGGCAAGTTGTTAAACTTTTCTTGGCTTCAGTTTCCACACGCTTAGAAAGACTGAATGAGAGAATGGATGTAGTGCCTAATATTGTGGTTGCCATATTTTAAAATCCCTGCATGGAAAGAAGTAAAAACTTATTCATTATTAGTTATCATCATAAATATTGCATCAAGGTCTACAAAATCGACCATCCTAAAAGATATGAGAGCACATACCACCAAGAGACGGCCCATCTGGAACAAAGCTATTAAGAATTCATTCATATTTGAATCATCATATGAGATCTTTGGTAACTATGAAAAGTTGTGATGATTCTAAATGGATTTGCCACTAGATTCTCATAATGTGAATTTACTATTATTTTATACAATCATCAGTTTGAGGTCCTCTGTATTACGTTGAAAAAAATTCGATCAGTGAAAAAAATCCTAATATATATTTATAAGCACTCAATATTTTCTTTTAATTTATCAATTGTACTTACAAAGGAAAGTTTTTTAATGCCTAAGAAGTGAAAACTAGCAGATGAAACCAGGCTACCAACAATTGCCCTCTCCTTTCCTCTTATATTTCTTTTTCCCTTCTATCTGAGAAATAAAAATAAAATTATTTTATTACCATTTTAATGAATAGTCTATACATCAAAACAGAAGGACTTTCTCTTCCTAAAATCCAGAAACCACAGACAATATGCATATAGAGTAGACTCTTGAGATTCATGAAGAAAATATCCTAAGAACTTCTGGAATCCAATATTTCCAAACAGAATTATAGAATAACATTTTCCCAATAAAATATAGCAGAAAATAATTGGCTGTGTATATGATCTTTGAGGGCTCATCATTATTATTACTTATAATATTATATTACGTATAACATTGATGGGGCACTAACTGCATACCATGCATCATTTCAAGCCTTTTTAAATCCTCAGAGCAATCAATCCTACGAAGTGAGTGGTATTGTTACCGCCCTCATTTTAAAAAGCCAAAGTACAGAGAGGTTAAGTAATTAGCTCTAGGTGGTTACTTGGTGGTGGTGGTGAATTGTTGACCTAGGCAGTCTGGTTCCAAGGTGCATTAGACTGTTCTCCCGTCCATAGAAACACTTTAGAAAGCTGTTGTCCCGGATAAGCTCCAAATGCCTGTTGGTAGGCGAAGTCTTGTAAGAAGCAGCCTTATTGTATTACAGATGTTATGCTGTTGACCACTCACTAAAGGAGTGCTTCTCCTGCAGGATTCTTTTTTTTTTTTCCAGATTGGCCCTGAGCTAACCTCTGTTACCAATCTTACTCTTTTTTTTTCTCCCCAAAGCAGCAGTACATAGTTGTATATCCTAGATGTAGGTCATTCTAGTTCCTCTATGTGGGATGCCTCCTCAGCATGGCTTGGTGAGCAGTGCGTAGGTCCATGCCCAGGTTCCAACCCAGCGAACCCCAGGCTGCCAAGGTGGAGGGCATGAACTTTACCCACTCAACCACAGGGCCAGCCCCTCCCGCGCAATTCTAATTTAGGCCTCAGCAAAATTGCACATTACTATGCGTCAGTAAACCAAATGAATTCATCATTACTAGCTAGGATACCTGTATTTCGGTGAAAGAAAGTTATTTAACAGAACTGTTTTTAAAGAGAAAAACTTTGTGAAATAATGAAATTCATCAACACTTTATAGGGTTTTTTTGGATTTTTTTTTGCGGACTATAGATGAAGACAAATAATTTTATGCCCTCTTTTTTTCCCCCTAACCCTACTTATGGACCATAGCAAGCTTCTGGGACAGATTGGAGCCATGGACAGAATGGAGCCACTGTGTGGATAGATGAAGCTTTCCATAAGGACAAAAAACCACATTTTATTTCTCTTTCTGTCTATTTTTTTCTTCTCAAGTCCCTTTGGACCTACAGGGTGGAGCTTGGGTGGTTTTTCTCTTTGGAATGTGCTATCCACTGTTTTATGTTGATCAAGATTGGGATGAGGCTCATGGGGAAAAAAAAGGTGAAATAAGGGCTACTTAGGGCTTTCTCTCTTGTGGATATCAGAAGAGAAGGATGAGAATAAGGAACCAGGGTGACTATTAACTCCCTCCTAGCACAGCAGAAAAGGAGAGAGTATTGGGATTTAAGGCAAAACTCCTTTCCAAGAATAAGTAGGTTGAGGCTGAAATTTTCTTTATCTTATTGTCTTGCTGATCTTAATTCAAGATAATTCAATAAATATTTATTGAGCTCTCACTGGCTGTTCGTTAATGCAGTGAAAAAGCAATATTCCTGATGGTAGGAGGACGTTGCCTTAGATCCACGTGGATATTTTGAAATTCTCGTTCCCAGCAGAAGACCACAATGTAAATTCACCTATCTGTAGAAAAACTTTGTGGAAAAATATCATTCACGCTCTTTTAGGATTTTCAGGGCTTTTTCCCCTCTTAATTACAATTGTCCTTTTATTTCCTCCTCTTTATAAAAGGTTGTATCTTAATCTTTTCTGATTTTCACCTCCTTCCCCAAAGTTTAGAGTGATGTGATGAAGTGAAAAAATGTGTACTATTCATCAGAATTGCTCTTTGTTTAGAAGACATATTTTAAAATGTACTTGGAGTGGGGAATGGGAGTGGAAAGTCGTGCTCAAGAATGAAAATGAAGTGTAAAATAATCCCCGAGAGACAAGGAGTGGAATCTGTTCACAAGAGCTTTGGCTGGGGAGGAGAGAGAGGGAGGAGGGACGTGGAGGGAGAAGGCCAGACACAGAGCAGGTACGTCTTCAATCTTCTGAGTGTGTGTGTGTATTTATGTGTGAGTGTGTAAGATAATGAAGGGACTGAATTTCTGCTAGACAGGGGATGAATTGGAGAAAGGATTTATGGATACAAGAGGCTCAGACAGAAGATGATGGCCTTTCATAGGATATAGAATTGAAGTTGGAAAGGGAAATCAAATCATATTTGTCCTTATTTTCAAGGTCCTCCCACACATGAAAGTCTATTTTGTTTAAAATTCGTGGTGGTAGTCAGCAGAACTTTTCAATATCACTATTGTCCTTTCAACACCCAACATCATTAAAAGATTTAAAGAAGAAGAGTGAAAGGAGCAGATTTGTGGTTTTGAGAGATTGCACTGGTGGTGACCTAGTGCAGGAACCAGAGACAGAGTACCATATCAGCAAGCAGGTAAGTACAGGAGAGAGTGAGGGACTGAAGGAGTTGATTATAGGGTCATCAATATCTGGTTGGTGGTGGAAATGTATGCCGTAGTTGAGCAATACACATAGTAAATGGGTATATATTAAATGCATATATGCTAAGTGTATGCTTACACAAGAGCTGTGGAGAGGCAAGGCGAATGGTGAGCACGAATGCTAGGTATCAGGAACAAAGTCACTGACTTTTTTTTTATATGTGAGAGATTATTTGATTTAAAGAAATAAAATTATGCTAACTTCTGAAGAAAACTACACTTTCTTCTTAGCAGTCTAATTTGCTAATTTCTCCCTAATTCTCCAGAGGGCACAGCAAGATAGGTCAAAGGGATTTAAGATTCCTTGTACATTGTCACAGAGAATTAGAAGACCAGCGTCCTAGAAAGTGCCAGATAGCATCTTCATATAAATATACACACAATTTCTAATGTTAAGGATGAATCATTTCCAGTTAAATTTGCTTTGAAAAAGATTTGTAGTTCCCAGTAAAAGAGTTTGAAAAAAGTGTCCTTTCTTTACTGTATTGGAGTTAGTTTAAAGGTTTCTAATAATAATTTAAAACTATTCTCATCAACAAAAAGTACATCTGTTCTCACTAGTATTTCTGGAAAATTAAATAGTTTTCACAAAACCCTATAAAACATTAATATGTTGTAATATAAATCATTTGAAAAAAATTTTCTCCTTTAAGTTTTATGTTCAAGGAAGTTTTAGTTGCAAGAAATTAACTTTGGAATTTGAACAAGGTCAGGAAAGATGTGACAGAAGAAGTTTTCCTGATTTTGACCAAGTTTCTTAGGAAGTTCTGTAAGTAAACATTACGTGCCGTGTCCAAATAATGTCATAAGAAGTTTTCATTTATTTTCAAACATAGTGTGATCCTTTCTACAATGTGGTGTGGTTTTTTCTGCTTCTAAGTTTTGTTGTATAAACTTTTAATAACTATTCTAGTAGAAAGAGCCTGAAGAACAATACGCAAATATCAAATAATTGCAAATTGCTTTGGGATTTATCAGAAGACAGTGACATATTTTAAGAGTCAGTGAGGGTTAGTGGTGATTATTCTATTTTCTATACATTTTGGTCCATGTTTTCAAACACCCTTTCCTCCCTTCCCCTCTGTCCCCAACAGCATAATATGACTAGAAATCATTCATAATGACTTCTAAGCCTTCTTTCCCAAAGGATGCCTGTATCTGAAGGACAAAAGTGACATGATGTTCTGATCATTGGGCTGCACGTATTACTTCCAGCTGCTGTAGTCAGAAACGGGAAAGTTCCTGACAGTGTTGATTACTGAAGAGTTACAACATAGAAAAATTATAAACAATGTTCTAGCTTATTATAACATTTGCTTTCAGACAAAAGCCATACCAAAAATGGTTCCTGGCTGGATACAGAATGGAACACATCTTGAAAACACCTATATGACTTGTTTCAACAAAATACATGCCAAAAAGCCTAACCCTGTAAACATCTCTGGTTTCAAAGACATTGTGTACTTTCATGTAGTATAATCACTCAAAAATCACCAAATAGAAGCTTTCTTTTTGTATAAAGCTTCTCTTTTTTGAAAATAAAGAATGTTGTGCCAATTTTTACTTGACAGCATAATTTTTCAAAATCATTATGAAAGCAGATAAAAATGAAAATTTTAGCTTTTGCATTTTTCTTTTAATCAGAGACATTTCTGTTTGTCCAAAGAACTTCTCTCCTTGAAATGCTTATGACAAACACTATTTTGAGAGTTATCAATTATTCTACACTGAATTGCAATTTTTTATAGATTCTTTTTCATGCTTTTTGACATTTTGCTTTAAAAAATAAATGTTTATTCCTTGACTGATAGCTCATGAAAAAACAATAAGGCATATGTATGAATAATATACATTTGCTAATTGGTCTTCATATGGCCTACATGATTTGATCAACTGGATAATAAACATTAGAAGACAATATTGATGTCTGTAAGACCATACTTTCAGTGAAGTATAGAGTCATGTACCTGCTGTTTTATTGGTATAATTCACATATGTTGTTCTAGAGAGGTGGTATGGGACTTTTAAGAGAAAAAGTCTTTATTGCATGCGTAAGCATGTGAGAGGGACTTCATTGGAGGGATCCTCAATCTTTGCATCTCCGGAGCCACAGGAGCAATTGGCACAGTATAATTACCAATAAATGTTGGTTAAATTGGCAAATGAATGGTTAAAACATTTGAGAGTAATGAAGCCCTGAGCTTGGATATCCTTGTCTCACATAGACCTATTTGAGAATACATAATGGGTGTGCAAAGTATTATTCTGTGACTCTGATATTCACAGTACTAACATAGCAGAGGAAGCTTTAATAAAGAATCAAAATCTTCTCTGTTGAGTAATGCATCATTATTCTTATATTCCAAAGTAATAATGTACTATGTATCATTTAATGAGCACATATTACCTGTTAGGCATTTTACCAAGAGATTCATATAAACTGTCAAACTGAATCTATACAAATATTCTAATTTAAACTTCATGGACTTAAAAATCTCAGAAAGCATACATAGCTTGCCTAAGGGTTACAGCTAACAAAGATATGAACAGGAATCTGCACCCAGTTTTGTTTGATTTCACGATTCCAGCACTTCAATCTATGCACCTACTTCTCCTAGGAAGATATATAGAATATTATGTGTCACTTTAAGAGTCATGTAAAACACAAATGAACAATTTACCAAAGCCAGGCCATGTACCAATGTACAGCAAGGAAGCACTACACATTATAGAGATAATCAATTAAATTTCCATACACATCCGGAAACTGCCATCAAACTCATATACCTGGCTAATGTATTCTTCCCTAATCAGAATAGTAATCACAAAAGGATATGTGTCCTTTGAGAAAATAATGGGATATTTGGCATCAATGTGACATGAAGTCTCAGAGGATTGAAAATAAATAATGATATATTTAAAAGATGACATTCCTCTAACTTTGTCAATTCCTATGAAAACCGACCTTCAAATTAAGACAGTTGAATCAGGGGTAACTATGAGTCATCCCATGATTTCGGAGCCATTTGTTCTTTCTCATACCCTGCTCAAAATTCATGGGGATTGCTATTGGGTAATTTAAATGGTAACAGACCAGATAGTCAGGGGACCGCTCTTGGCACAAAGAACCATGACTATTTTTAAATTTTAAAATATTGTACCATTGGTTAGTTTTAGAAAAATTATTTGAAAATGTGTAAAGGAAATATCACATATACTCTTACCATCCATTGATAACCAATTTAAAAATATATCATTGTTTTTACAAAAATTTCCTATTCAACTCAACACTGAAAAGAAAAATTAATGAATATTGATCCTTGAAGCAAAGCTTTTTGACCTTAGAAATTCAAATTCAAGAATAACCTTCTAGTATATAAGTTCATAAAATAGCTACAACAGAACTTGAACATCAACACTCAGCAAATACAGCTGAGGTAAGTTACTATCAATAGCATCTTATATCCTTAATTATTGAGAAAATCACATGACTTTTATTTAACTACTGGTTGGTTTCATTATTACAGTCACATGTCCTTTAACAATGGGGATATGTTCTAAGAAATGCATCATTAGGCGATTTTGTCATCGTGTGAACATCATAGAGTACACTTACACAAACCTACATGGTATAGACTACTACACACCTAGGCTGTTTGGTATAGCCTATTGCTCCTGGGCTACAAACCTATATGACATGTTGCTGTGCCAAATACTGTAGGCAACTGTAACACAATGGTATTACACAATTTGTCTATCTAAACAACAAAAAGTACAGTAAAAATACATTATAGAAGATAAAAAATGGTACACCTGTATAGGGCACTTACTGTGAATGGAGCTTGCAGGATGGGAGTTGCTCTGGGTGAGTCAGTAAGTGGTGAGCGAATGTGGTGGCCTAGGGCATCACTGTACCCTGCTGTAGACTTTATCAACACTGGACACTTAGGCTACATGAAATTTATAAGCAAATGTTTTTCTTCAATAATAAATTAACCTTAGCTTACTGTAACTTTTTTACTTTATAAACTTCTTAATTTTTTTAACTTTTTGACTCTTTTGTAATAACATTTAGCTTAAAACACAAAAACATTGTGGAGCTCTTCAAAAATATTTTTATATCCTTATTCTATAAGATTTTTTCTACTTTTAAAGTTTTCTTTACTTTTTAGACTTTTTCATTAAAAACTGACACAAACACACACATTATCCTAGGCCTTCACAGGGTCAGGAGCATCAATATCACTGTTCTCCACTTCTACATCTTGTCTCGCTGGAAGGTCTTTAGGGGCAATAATACACGTGGAGCTGTCATCTCCTGTGATAACAATGTCTACTAGAACACCTCCTGAAGGACCTGCTTGAGGCTGTTCTTGAGGAGGTCTCACTCTTTTTCAGAAATATGTCCATGGTGGTTTGCTTGGTTCATTTCTCTATTTCAGCCTATATTTGCTCGTAAGCAGATAACACACCATGAAGATTCCTTTCTATTAATGACAATCTTTCGGTGCTGGGATTCATGTTTTTAAACTTGTTAAGGAGCTTGTGGAGGTTTGCAAAAACTTCTGCTAAACCCTTAACTGTGAGTTTTCTTAGAGGTTCTTTTTCTTCTCCTGCAGTTTCCTTTTCTCTTGTCTCTTCTTCAGCTATGCGTTCCTATTCCAGTTCCAACAACTGCTTTTTAGTCAGTTCCTCAGGAATCACCTCTAGGAGCTCCTCAATGTCATCCTCATCCACACGCAGGTTAAAGCTGTTTTCTGACTCGACCACAGCCGTGTTGATTTTTGCAACCTCCTCAAGCTTGGAAAAGCCTCTGAAGTCATGGGTGAACCTCTTGAAACTCTTCTTTCAGATGCTATTGATACACTCCTTGATGACATCACCCTAAGCCCAAACAACGTTCTTGATGCAGTCATAGATGTTGTAATCTATTCAGAATTGCATCAGTGTCTTATGAGTGTCTCCTCAGTTGCAGCAATAACCTGGGCAAAGTTCCTCCTCAAGTAGTAGACCTTAAAAGCTACTATAACTCCTTGATCAATTGATTGGATCAAATAGGTGGTCTTTGGAGGGAGAAACGCTGCTTTGATATGGGGATGAAGGTCCTCGATAAAAGGAGGATTTCCAGGAGCATTACCAACAATAAGCAAAATCTTGAAAAGTATAATATTCTCCAAACAGTACTTCTTCATTTTGTTGGCATAGCAATTCAGGAGGACATCTTGGAAGAGGAGCTGGTTCATCCATGACTTCTTGTTGCTCCTGTAGTACACTGGCAGTGAGTGCTTGCTGATATGCTTGAAGGCCTTGGGATTCTTGCTGTGCCAGATCACAAAGTGTTTCACTTTGAAGTCTGCAACATTGCCCCCAGGCAAGACTGTTATCCTGTCCTTAAAAGCTTTGAAACCTGGCAGTGACATGCCCTCCTTATGGATGAAGGTCCTTTCAGGCATTCATTTCCAGAATAGGGAGTTTTTATCCACATTGAATATTTGCTTTGGCAGGTAATTTTCCTTCACAGTTAACTTATTTACAGTTTCCACAAGTTTTTCAACTTCCTTCACATCAGTACATGCAGACTCATCACTCATTTTCGCCTTATGTAATGAATAGCGATTCTTCAATCATTTAAACCACCCAAAGTTAGCAGTCAATTCAACATTGTAATTGCATCCAGCCTTTTCTTTCAACATCACAAACAAGCTTTTGCTTTGTCTGTAATCGTCGTGGTGCTGAGAGGGATACTTCTGTTTCTGGTCTTCAATCCAGGTCATTAGAAGTTTCCCCATGTTTGACATGGGCCCTTCTTGAATTTTTGTTAGTCCTGTTGCCTTAGATAAAGCAGATCCTTCAACAGCTTCCATCAGTTTGTTCCTATTCTTCAAAATCGTAGCTATGGCAAAATAGGACATGCCTGACTGGCGAGCAGTAATAACCATCACTGATTTCCCACCTTCATTGTTCTTAACTACTTTCAATTTTGCTTCCAGTCAATCACTCAGTGTGGCCTCTTACTGGCAACATTAGCAGTGGACTTTGTATGTTTAGGGGCCATGATGAAGAAACAATCCGAGATTAAATCAAGCATAAGAGAAAATGATGCAATCAAGAGACTCAGTAAACACGAGATCTATGAGGCTGCTGCTGGTGTAACACAGCATGCTGTTTTACAGGAAAATTTTTTTTTATAAGTAGAAAGAGTACACTCTAAAATAACAATAAAAAGTATAGTAAATACATAAACTAGTAACACAGTTGTTTATTATCATTACCAAGTATTAAGTACTGTACATAACTGTATTGCTATGCTTCCCTTTCCTTGGTGAGGAGGATGAGCCCTGAGCTAACATCTGTTGCCAATATTCCTATTTTTTTCTTTTTTTGCTTGAGGAAGATTATTCCTGAGCTAACGTTTGTGCCAATCTTTCTCTATTTTTCGTACGTGGGATGCTGCCACAGCATGACTTGATGAATGGTGTGTAGGTCTGTGCCGGGATCCAAATCTGCGAATCCCGGGCCGCCAAAGTGGAGCACAGGAACTTAACCACTACAGCACAGGGCTGGCCCCTGTGCTATACTTTTATACAACTAGCAGCACAGTAGGTTTGTTTACATCAGCAGCACTACAAACACATGAGTAATGCACTGCAATTTTACGACAGCTACATGCCACCAGGCGATAGGAATTTTTCAGCCCCATTATAATCTTATGGGACCACCAATGTGCAGGTGGTCTGTCATTGACCAAAATGTCATTACGTGGTGCATGACTCTACTTAAACTAATTATTTCAACATAACATTTCATTATTTTTGCTATGGTGCAATTTATTACGTTAAAGAATATTTAATTTTATTATAATTTTAAATAATTATAGACAAGTTTTATGAGTATTTCATATTAAAGTAATTGGTAGTCATTATAAATTCTTCAATAGAATAACTTTGGAATCAACGGAAGTAAAACATTTATAACTTGATTTTATTCTAAAGCTTGTTTTTTTTAAAAAACCTAGTGCTGCCTCTACTGTCTTGATGATTAATATTCAAACCATTTAAAAGACCAGCCTTAAGGCACAATGTACATTAAACAATCTAATCTAATTTTCTGAATCAACTTAAATGCCAGAAAGTATAATTAATTATGGATTAATTTATTTTAAATCACATTGTCGCTAATGTAAGTTCTTCACACATTTATAGGATCATGTAAATCATGGATCTGCTGAACCTTTAAAAATTGATTTAACTGATTTGGTATTACTTTTAAAGTTATTATTGAAACTATTGTCCCAATGATAAGATTTTAAAAAGCTCCAGATCAGGTCTTCAAGGATGGCAAGGACTCAGACACATCTATGAGCATTTGAGACAAAATCATTCATAAACCCTTCCAGCATAACATCTCAGATCAGCAGAAATGCCCATTGCTGTCTCTCCAGTGAGCTTCCCAGTGTTTTTATAGACATATTACAGATAACAGAAGCCATGTGACTATTGCCTTGTTTGAAAGGCTACAAGCATTGTAAATTTTATGCTTTTTATCATACAAGAGTGAGAAGATTTATCAAACAATATTTTAAATGGCCAGCTTTCACTTTAATAGATTTGATTTGAATACTGAGCAGTGACTCTAGACGACCTTGATAACTTTTCCCTCAGAGTTTCTAACACTTTAAAGACCATCAGAACCATCTGGAGGCTTGTTAAATCCCCCATTACTGGCCCTCTCCCAAGACATTGTGATTGGTTAAGACTGAAGTAAGCCCCAGAATTTACCTTTCTAACAAGTTTCCAGAGGGTGGCCAGCGGACTACATTTTGAGTAGCAATTTTTGAATGATGGCTAATTTGCATTTCTTCTTATATGAATTTAAAGATATGAGCAAATAAAAAGGAATAAAATGTCCAAGATATATATTGACAGCCAAATTTTTATAGATGTTATCAAACCCATATCAACTCTATTTCAACCTCACACATACTTTGGAAATGTTAAAGATTTTCAATAAATGAATGAAATCCTTAACGTGTTTGAAGCAAGGCTAATCTCAGTATGTTAAGTTTTCTTCACATTAGCAACCTTGCCAAGCCCAGAAATACTTCCAGCCTATTCTAAAACAAAAAAAAATGACAACTATTTTTATATCGGACGCAAAGCCAGTCTGTATGTTGCTATGGTAAATCTTCCTTCAAACTACTAAGTAAATTCTCTTTGGATGACAACAAGCATTCCACAGGAAATAGAGCTTGTGTTTGTGTTAATCAATCCACACATTTTTTCTTTTTCCATAATAGCCAATACTTTGGGACACAGATATTGAAAAACTGTGCAAAACAAAGGTCATATTTAGAATGGAAAGAAGTCAAAAGAAAAACAAAAATATGTTGCTATAATATCTGTAATTTACTTTAAAATATTTCGGCATAAAAAGTGTGAACTTCAGAAAGTAGAAGTTAGTTCAAGCTTTGCTTCTGGGGGCTGTTCTAACAGCAAATCCACCCTCCATTCTGTCAGCGTTATTTCTGAGTGGCTTCTCTCGTGAGGTGTTTAGTGGAAACACTTCTCTGTGCCTTGGACCACATTTGAGGCTTTTGCTAACTAGCACACGGAGTTGTTTATTAGCGTGATGGCTCTCATTGGTAAAATTAAAGAACATTCAAGATACGCAGACTGACTAAAATATAAGAATCTGGCAAAGCCAGTAGCTGGCATTTTTAGGATGGTACCCCATAAAGATCTTGTAAGAAGAACTTGGCTTCTGGAGGGTTTCCTACTGCCTAATTCTGACTCCAAGAAGACTGAAGAATCCTGCCTCAGAAAGATTGTTATGTCTGTCTCAAGATAGGATTTTCTAGAACAGGCTGGATGGAGTTTACAGAATAGGCAGTATAAACTGGGGGCTTGCTTAATGATGAATGCTTTGTAAATATATGTTGAGAGGCTTGTTTTCATAATACCCTGGGGACAAAATTGTAGGGGAGTATCTAATCCCTTCCCCCCCAAATCTTTTTAGCTATCATTATGAACCGAAAGAACGTGAGCATCGTGCACGGCCAAAATAGTTCAGGTCAAATTAAAATATTGCGTGCATTGGTCAGTTTGCAACAAGTATAATGTCCACTGTGGCTGCCTGTTGCTCTAGCTGCCTTCTCATATGTGTAAGACAATTTCTTTTCTTGTTTCTCAAGAATTCAACTGAATCTAATCATAGCTGAGGAAATAAACTGCATATTCTTATATCAAAACTAGATATAATAAGCTAATTTTGTAATCATCTGCAGTTTTTAATAATTTATAATCAATGAAAGAAACATAACTTTGCAAATTTTTCCATAAAAATATCCTTGTGGAGTGATTGTGTAAAGATAATTTGTGCCAAGCTAGGAACATAGCCTGAAACAGTTCATTAAAGAAAAATAAACAAGAAAAATAAATGAGGAAAATGCAATGAGATCATCTCTATTTCTAAAAGTATGCAAGTTGTATTTTTAATATATATATGTTTTAAATTATTTCCAACTCAAACACATTTTTGTTTACTACAAATTTTTCAGCATAATAGATGTTGCGAGAATTTGCCATCAATGGCCTCTAAGTGAACAGTAGTTCTCATGTATTGGACCGGAGGGAGGGCATGCTGAGGAGCAGTGCCAGGAACAGGTCTTGATCTGTTAAAGATTTAAAGATTAAAGATTTCTTTCCTGCCTATCTTCTTCCTTAAAAAAGTGATACATAGACAGTAAATTCTAGGCTTAATGCCAAACTTAGCAACTTTTCAGATAACCCCATGAATAGAGTGGATTTTTAATCATGCTCAGGAGTGGGTGATGGAGATGGACACTTAGAGGATGGATTTGCTTGGATTCAGTTTTGGGATTTAGAGAACCTTCCTTGATTACAGAGGAGTGGCCTTTTGTCAGCTTTCTATTAGGCCCACAGACCTTAGACTTTTGATGGGTATAAAGTTATGATTAGAGAACAATTCTTTAAATATTCTGTATTATATGTAAGTTTTGTGGAAGAAAGAATGCGGTAGGAGTTAAAAAATTTAAAAGGGCTCAACAAGAAATTCGTTATCTAGGAGGGCAGTCAATCTGGCCTCATTCACCCAAAGAGCTGTCTCCCAAATATTGCTCCCTTAGATGAAGTGAGGGTACCCATTCAAAGTTTTTTATTCTCCCTAGTTAAAAAAAAGTGTTAATTTTGGTAATACTTATTAAAAATGCCCACTTTCTTACCCACTTTAGATTTCTAGGCACCAGGGGTATTATTATCATTATTATTACTACTACTGCTGGTTTTACACATTGTTTTTAGTGACTGGTGCCAGCTTGAGGTCTGTACATTTTGTATTTCATCTGCGTTCACTTTTACAGAAGCTGTACCCTCACAATCACAGCATCATTATAGTATTTCCTTCCGGAGAAAAGCCTCGTGATCTGGTACTGTATTCATTCTAAGAGATTGGGGTTAGCATTTATTTTCCTGAACTCTTTGGAATTTGTCTTCTACAATTTGAACACAGCATTTGGATCTGACTTTCCCAGACTCCTCTTTCCTAGTTATCCTTCTTGCTTTTCAACATTCTCCAAGTTGACATAGACATGGATATGCAAGTTCATCAACTGTATTTATTAGATTTCAATAAAGAAAATCAGAGATCGTTCAGATATTTCAAACAGAAGGGGATAAACACAGAGAATTTGTTATAAAGGTGTTGAAAGAACCAGAGTAAAAAGAAGAATACGGGGTCCAGCCCGGTGGTGCAGCAGTTAAGTTCGCATGTTCCGTTTCTCGGTGGCCGGGGGTTCGCTGGTTCGGATCCTGGGTGCGGATATGGCACCTCTTGGCACGCCATGCTGTGGTAGGTGTTCCACATATAAAGTAGAGGAAGATGGGCATGGATGTTAGCTCAGGGCCAGTCATCCTTGGCAAAAAGACGAGGATTGGCAGCAGTTGGCTCAGGGCTAATCTTCCTCAAAAAAAAAAAAAAAAAAAGAACATGGGTTATTCTAAAATTAAGACGCTGACACTGCCTTTGGTCTGGAGGCTCCTAGCCTGTTGCCCTGCCCTCAGTGCAGCATGAGTGACAAGCCACTGTAGAAGCCTGACCCCAAGGCTTCTCTCTTCCTCCTGCCTTTTTCGATCCCTCTCTCACTCCTGTTGGGAGTAAGCAAGACAAAAACAATTGACAAAAGAGGCTGAGAAATGCAATTTTAAGCATTAAAAAATGCAGCATTAGATAACATAATATAGAGGGGCAGATGTGAGACTAAGAAACATAATTCGTTTCCCTTTGCTGATTAAAATTAGACCTTCAATAGCATTTCCAATCGTTATCATTCTCCACCTTCTGATGCCTCTGTTCTTTATCTGAACTCATTTATGCTGCTTGTTGTCTGTACCATCCATATGGTACATTAACACTATTGGTATATTGGTACTATATCATAATGGTATATTTATCACTGTTTATATTATATAGAGTGTCCTTTTGGGTGTGACAATGCATTGGTGTATTATATGAGAGCTTTTTTTATATCAACACATATAAAATAAAGATTAGTGAATACTGACATTTAGTGCAAATAGCATGTTTAAATGTATGGGTTAATTCACATAAACCTCTCCAAAAAAATATTAAAGGTTGTGTTTAAGAAAAACAAAAACTTTTCTTATTTGTCCCACTAATATTGGTTGGCCCTATCCTGGCAGTTTATGGCGTATGCCAGTGACTGTCACAACAGAATGCTCCCAGGGATGGCTCACCATATTACAGACAAAAGTTAGCAGTTGGAGTCTTTCCCACCAAGTGAGTTACTCAGCTGGTATGATGCAATTGAGAAAATACAGGATGACAATGTTGGTAGTGTTATTTTAGAAGTTGGGTTGTTGTCAACGAAGGTACTCTAAAGTGTGAAATTTTCAAATTTGAATACCAAACTCTCAAGATCTAATTTGTTATAAGTTATCTGAACATAAATATGTTAAAAATAAATATTAAAATGTTTTAAAAATGTCAAGTAATAATGGCATCTATAGATGTTAATTATATTTTTTTATTATTTATTTTAATTTTTGTTGTTAAATGTCTCTAATAGCTCATTGCCACTTTAATCACACATGATCCCTACCACATATAGGGTGCCCATTACAGGCTATGGAGTATGGAAGGCTCTTTACATGTGATGTATTATACAGGCAACATACATATTTCAAGTTGAGTGTTATCCTATTTTATAGATGAGTTTAAACAAGTTTCCTCTCGTCACACAAGTAGCGGACTAGATATTGAGAACCGAGTTTGCCTAAGTTCAAGTCCATCTGCTTGCCCCTGTTCCATGCCAGATGAGAGATCAGCTACTGTTTCTTAACCAAACAATTCTTGCTAATCTTTATCTTTATATCCATCGTCTTTCTCCTATACTGTAAATTAACAGAACTGGTGCTGTCTTAGATGTCTGCACGTCTCCTTAGCACTGACCACAGTGTGCTTTACTACACAGTGATACATGGCATGAACGAACGACTTCAGCAATTCTTCAGAAAAACAGCTTTCTAAAGAGACTTGTTTATTTATATCATTTCAGTTTTACGATTACTAAGATTTGGTATTTTGGAGGCTGAGGTAAAGTTTACTTTCCAAAATTTCAAAAGTTGAGAAAAGCATCTAGTTTTATTGTAAGCTACACACAACAGGAATTGTGTTTCTTTGTTTCTCTTTTGCCATTTTGTTTTTTTTTCCATTATATAAGATCTCTATGCTGTATCAACAGTTGCTAACATTGTTACAAGTCTTTGTGTGAATGCACTGAAGTCAAGGAGACTGTTCTATCGTAACTACATAGAGAAAATAAAACCTATTAATGATAACTTAGAAAGGCGAGACTACTACAGCCATCGTGTATTTGGTTTGTTATCAGATGCTTTCGGCACATTCTCAAAATAAAGTTTCTTCCAAAATGCATGAAAAGAATCAGCAATGATTCAAAATCATTGGACTTAATATCTAATATCTTGCAGTTAGTAACTAGTCTTTTTCATTCTTTCAAGACCACAGAGTGTCTAGGAAGGCAGATTTTGATATGCAGCTATCCTTAAATAAAATGAGGACAGTGTTTGTGCAGCTGCTTATAGCTTTAGCAACTCTCTGCTCTAGGAACAAAACTTCAACAGAAAAGCAAAAAGGAGAGACTTCCCTTAATTTAGCACAATTATATGGTAGCCATATTTGATATTAATAGTTCCCTGTTCCTAAGTCATGGATTTCATGTGAAAATTACATTTTACTCCATACAGTCAGCAGAAAAACGTCCTTTTTATGTGGGAAATATTAAGTGTAAAACTGCTAATATTTTCTTGAATGATTTTCAAGTTATCCAAATATGGTCATGTGCGTGTAAATATGCTCTCCCACACATACATAAATAAAGGCTTTTTGCTATATTTATTCCTTGATATTGGCTATTGCAAGTTGTAAATGAGATTCTAAACAAAACATGTTGATTCATCTGCAGATTTCTCATCAGAACTCAAATCAGCTGTTTTCCTGTTTCATTTCCTTAGTTCTCAATAGTGTAACTGATGCAGAAATTACACATCTGGCATAATGGTGAGATAGATAGGGAGAAACAATTGGGGAGAAGGAAAAAGAGAAGGAGGAACAGGAAAACGTGAGGGAAAAGGAGAAGGGGAAAGAGAGAGGAGTGAGAGAGGAGAGGAGAAATAGAGAGGATGAGGAAGGAAAGTTGTCGGAGGAGGAAGGTGAGGAAAGATCATAAGAATCACCAAAGTATTTCCCATGTACTTGAAAGATATCCCTAGTTCGTGAGATAGGAGAGGGAAAAGGCAAAAAAAAAAAAAAAAAAAAAAGGCATGAGAAGATGGATGGTATTGAAATCTAACACATAGAAATGTAGATGAAGCCAAACTCAGGTCAAATTAAAATAACATTAAAAAAATAAGCTTTCTAGAACCATCTGAGCAATGGACATATTTTAAAAGTGATTGTTGGCATTCAAGAAAGGACTCATGTTTAGAGAACTGGCTTTTTTGGTTTTGCTCAAAGAATGATTTAAATTTCACCTTTAATTTCTGATAGAAATATTTCTAAATGTTAACATTACAAGCTGAAAAAACACTAAGTGGATATATCATAAGACTAGAGAACCATTGCATCTCTTAGCACGGCCATAGTGATTTATCAACTTAGCTTAGAGCTAGTGTTACTTCCAAGCTTGTATCACATATTGAGTGAAGCTCACTTATCTAATACTATTTTAAAGAAAAGACTTCAGGAAAAGATTTTGAATAACACAGAGGAAAAAAAAATGAAGTTTGTAGGTAGAACATGTAATTCATCTCTCAAACATCTGTGCATATAAATAGCTAAGCATATTTCTTAACTTCATGAATATATGATTCCTTGAATATATTCGGCTCTTCATCTGCACTCTCTTCATCAGCAACAACTTATAAAATTCAAAGAAAAATCTCAAGTGCTACCTTGAAAGGAGGAAATTTGACTTGTGTTAAACCACATTTTAATACTGACAACCTAATTGAACTGTATGAAGGTGAGAACAAAATGAGGAGTGCTTTTAGTTGCTTTTATTAGATAGAGCTTTTACAGAACTTATTTTTCCTTGTAAACCTTTTCAGATCTGAACTTTTTTTCACCTGTAAACCTTCAAAAACTAAATTGGTCAGTGAATTCTGTGCAGATTCAGCTAACGTTCAGCCTGAATAGGATTGAGTTGTCTCAATTCTTTGTTCAGATACTCCTATTGATCACATACCTCTATGTTTCACAGTTCAACTCTTTTCTTAGAAATAAGGTAAAACAGCACTACGTAAATTTATGGCTATGTATATAGATATATTTACTTTGATAGGTTGGATTTTTAATTGTTATTAATATTAAAATAATGATGATTGCATGAGAAGAGTCTCTTTCATCCAAACTTTGTGTTGTGGCTGTCGTCTAGAGTGCTGTGGTTGGAGTCGTGAGCTCGGGGACTCATCTCAAGATGCTGACACATTGCTCAGACAGGATCAAGTCATTCTGAGTCTCACCTTGAGATCTGTGGGCCTTGAATCTAGATGTTTCTCTTGTACTCAGAAGGTATCAGTCTTCCACGGACTGAGTGACTAATGCCATCTCCTAATTGGTTGGTTTGTAATTGATTGACAGTGAGGAAGACAGCTGAAGAGGGGATTAGGCACTGAAATCTGCTAATCAATCCATTACATCCAAGTCCGCAAGTCTTCCCAGGCAGCAATTTTTATTTATTTGGAGTTAAATTATGATGAGAAAGATTTTTGCAAATCTGCCATAGGGTAAACCCCGGAGTCTTCAGAGTTGAGAATATTATTCTCTGGCTGGAGCTAAAGACCTAGTGTAAATAAATTCTCTGTCTTTTCTATTTCTGTCTCGTGTTGCACACTGAATATGGTAACTTGCTTTCTAAGACACTTTAAAGACCAGGCTGATGAAAATTCTTTTTAATATAAGCTTCCAAAATAGTTTCAGCAAGGATAAAAGCTTGTTACCCTGGCAATTAAATGCCTTTGCCCAGAAGTGACACATGTCTTCCATTCTTATTTTGTTAGTCAAATAAAGACACATAATCTCTCTTAATTTCAACGAGGTCAGTAAAATGCGGTACTGTCATACATGTGGAAGAAGGAGAATCAGAATATTTATGAACATCCCTAATGATCACAAAAATCAAAGTGGATCTTTAGAATGTTAGATGAGCACATGCATCATTACCTTCACAAAACCCAAAGAGGATTATGGGCCTGATAAGGTAATTGTGCTGTGGGGACTTTGGGACATCAATTGACCAGAGAAAACGTCATTTTACCTAGGTCAAGACTGCAAAGTAAAGTAGATTAAAATCGAACACTAATATATTTATCATTTGTCATTTTATTGTTGACTAGTAATACATTCACATAGTTAAAATGTAAAAGTGAGATAAAAAAGGTATGCATTGCTAAGTTTCATTTTTACCTTGTCCCTGTCTACTTTATTCCTAACCCTGTCGCCACAGGTAACCATTCTTATTAGTTTCTTGTATGTCCTTCCAGTACATCTTTCTGTAAATACAAGTAAATACCTTTACGTATTTTATATTTGTTATATCTCTTCCTCCCTAACCTACTATATCCACCCTACTGCACCTTGCTCTTTTCACCTCACAACATATCCTGGAGATTTTTCTATATCGCAACATAGAATCTTCATCCTCTTTTAGAGATGCATGCTCTTCTATAAAGTGAACATTCCATAGGGGACACTTGGTGATCTCCACTCTTTGTTTATCACAATAATCTTACAAAGCTCATTTCTCATATGCGAGGGGTGTACCTGAAGGGTAAATACCGTGAAGGGGAATTGCTGCATAAAAGGGCAAAAGGATTTTCATATTTAATAGATATTTCCAAGTTGCTCTCCATACATGAGAAATTCTCCACAAACTTTTCATCAAAATGTACTGAAAATCTTTTTATTTTTTGCCATTCTGATGCATAAGAACTGCCAATTCATCAGAAATCAATTGATTAAAGAGCCATTGACAAGTTGGAAATCCAAGAAATACTCAGACGTATGTACTGAATGCTCTGAGGTTGGAAATTCTTGGGCAATTTCTCTCCACTCCATCAACAACCTAAAATTGTATATAGAGTAAATTTTACCCTCTCTCAAGATTCTGCCATTGCTCAGGCAAGCCATTCTGTTTGAATATGTCGGAATATTATTACCTCTTCTCTTGATCCATTAAAGAATGCACATTAGTCATTTCCTTGAAGTTTTAAAATAAATCTCGGTGACCCCAGAGCAGCAGAGGACAGAAGTTGCTGGTACCAGCCTGGTAATGGTAGAGGGAATGTGATGGAAGGAGGAATCCCTCCGCCCTTCTCTTCCTCCTTCACAAATACCACTCTTCCTTTCTCTGTGCTAGATTTCCAAATGAAATCCTCCTACGTTTAAAGCTACACAGCCTCCCTTCTTCTCCCCCCAACAAAGCCCGATGGACTTCGCAACATTCACAAGCTGTGATGTCTTGGTAAGACTTTAATAGACTCTATGCCCCTGTTTGTCATCATTCGGGAGGCCACAAACAAGGATTCCGGAGTTCACTGAAGTTCAACTACTTCTATCCACAGAATAGAAAGTTTAAGATATTTGGTATGGGCTTTACTTTCTGACAAAATTCATTTTGCGTTCAAATAACCATTGGACGTAAAAGGCATCCCAGCAGCGAAAGAAATCACACAGACATCACATTTTAACTGGAAAATCATTAATCAGTACCTTGTCAGTTTAACAAGGTAACAGGAGCTGCCTACCCCTTTACTTTACGAATGTGAACCCCAAGGGAAAGCAGATTTCTGTGGCAGAACTCCTCTCTGGAAGAAGGAAAATTTCACATTGGGTCAATGTTATCTCCCTTCATTTGATCCACTCTTCCAAAGAAGATTGTTCAGCACTCAGGGTTACCTAATTAGAGCTATTGAATAAATAGGTGACCCTGATTCTAATCAGCCATTCATTAGTTCAGTATTTTCCTTATTTATTTATTCATTCATTCCTTTATTGAACCATGTTGGATCCATTCTTTATCTCCAGACTAGCCCAGAGCCTGGAATACAGTGAACACCTAATGCTTATTGACTGACAGACTGAATGAATGAATTCATGGGTTGTTAACCCAGTGCTTGGCTACTGTTTACGGAAAGAATGCGTGCACTTGCTTGCCCCTATGCTAATATGATGTCTTCCACCAGTGGTGGAGAAACAGTTTAGAATTTCTTTCATGAAATCAGTGATGGGCAAGAAGGAGAAAATGAAGGAGTAAGGATATTTTCTAACATGTCTTCATCTGTGAATAGGACATCCCCTTTATGTGTCTTCAAGTACTGTGTCAACAGTAAAATGTAGGCATGACAGTGCCTAGGCAAGATAATAAAATGTAAGCAGGACAATTTTCTTTTGAAGGAAAAGAGGTGATAAAAGCAAAAGATGAAAGTATTTTTAAAATCTAGGTTATATGGAAAATGGGGGGAACTGATTAATAATATTAATGTAAAATATCACAACTGAATTTTAGTGTAATATTTATGCTTGGACAGAGTCATTAAAAGATAGAAGTTAGCTTTCAGCTAGATACTTATGGTGTGAACAGGGCAGAACACAAAGCCGGTCGCTGCATTGTTTTGGCCACTGTGATATGAATCATAGTGTATTTAACAAATAATGTATTCCTTGGAAGAGGGTTTTTGAAAAAATTTATACGATGAAACCTAGTTATATGAAACTAAGCATTAATTGATAAATTCATAAGATTCCTAAAAAGGTCCTGATCTGATAAAGGTAAATGTTTTTGAAATGCTATCATCTGTACAAGTCAATTTTCTTGTAAGTTTTTTTAGTGAATGCCACCAAGATGTGATTTACCAGATTACCAGAGTGCTGGAATTTGAAATTATGGATAGTTATAGTTCTGACAACATTAAAATTTTCATTTTCCTTTGAGTGTTGAAACCATGTTTCGAGCCTCAAAAGCAACTATTATTTTTCCTCTTCATTGTCTCTAGTCTCACACTTCCATTTGTCATTTCCGTCTTCCACCTGAGGAATGGTAGGCTCTCAGCAGCGTGATCATCATGGATGAACAAATTGAGGCACACTTGGTGGTCTCCTGCCCCAGCACCCAGGACAATTTCACTACAGTTGTCTTATCAGCCTTTGATAGAGCAGAAAGGACTGTTTACTATTTGGCTAGCCAGTGCTAGAGGCAAAAGAAGCCCTCATCCTTTCTGTATCTCTTTGAAATAAAGCAAACACATTAAAAGAGATGTTTCTAGGGGAATTGTTGCTCCAAAGTAGATGGGCGAGTAGAATAAACATTGATAATATTCTTTCTTTGTACTTCGTTGAGAACTGATTTCTGATTTCTCTAGTGCTGAAATTAATGTTCAAAAATGATTATCTTGATCATTCTTCACATTCTTTCAAAGGATATATTTAATGACTGACCCTCAAACAAAACTTTCAAAGGGGACCATCTTATCTTCCAGTAATAACGAAATAAACCGTCTTTGGATCTATCCTACTAATAAAGAAGATGCTTGGACATTGTACTTCTGTTTTCTGTGTGTAGTCCCTTTGAAACTTTTTGCTTATGCAATGCCAAGTGAGTGGATGATTTTTAAAAATAACTTCTCTCTAAATGACCAATCCATACTATTTCAAATATTTAAGAAAATTCAAATCAGTTTTGTTTTAATTCTCTCCACTAAATGTTGTTATCCCCTAAATTTTTATATCATAAAAGCTGGAAATCATCATAAAACTAAAATGAGAATACTTAGTTAGTTGTAGTTTTGTTTTGTAGATGCAAATTAAAGTTTGATTTAATTTTTTCCAGCTATGATATTTTTAAGAATTAAAACATCTGCCCTACCTCCCCTGCCTCTTCTTTCTTTAGCCCTCCACAGTATCTTTTCCACTGAACTCCCTTGCTCCCTCCAGCCTACCCACCACCGACACATCCTCTCCATATAGTGAATCAGTGAACAGAAGCATTCACCACTCTGCAGGGGATGTGTGTAGGGTGCACACAAGTAGACGTGTGAATTGGATGGGTTTTTAGAGAATATCTGCTTAAAGACATGAAAGCTCAATTCAGAAACAGACAATACACGAAGACAGTGACAGTGATCTCTGATTCTTTTTAATTAAGTAATTTGTTTGATGTTTAGTGTGGGTAGTCTGTATCATTAGCAATTCTTTTGCACTCTGTTTTATGGATGTAGAAAAGTTAGTATTTTTTTACTTAGAAGTAATTTTAATATAGAATATATACATTAAATCCATTGGAATCATAAAGATGCATATTTTTATTGAAATAGTTATGTTGGCAAATATCAAGAAATATAAAGGTGAAAATAAAATTCTATTTTGAGAGAGCTGCTGTTGACTTTGTTGTTTTCCTTCATATCGTATGTATATATGTATCTCATTTAAAATCTTATTTGTGAGAATGTTCTCTTGTCACATTTTAAAAATCACTTAATGCATTTAAAATATCATAGAAATGTATTACAATTTACATAATTGAGTATTTAAAGACATAACTTTAAATATTAAGTAACAATTCCTTGAGAAAAATTTTTGAAGTTTCTGGCTGCTTACCTAAGATAGTTTATTGTGTGTGGAATTATTTGGTCACAGGATATTATATTTTGAAAGATTTTGATAGATATTATCAAATTATCCTCTTGAAATGGCTTACTAAAGCTCCAAGAGTAGAATATTAGTTTCTACTTAACTGTACCCTTGGCAGCATTGGGTTATATACAGGATATATTGAAAATAATTACCACCTGGTGTAACATGGGCACTGGACAATGAGAACCAGTGTTGGCCATCAACAATGTATATGTACGTATCCACTGAGTATCCTTCCTGTCTCTATTTCTCCATATTCACATCACAAAAGTATATTTTGAAAACTTTGGTTTCCGATGATGGTGAACACTACTTCGTATATATTAGTTACTTGTTTTCTTCCTCCTTGAAGAAGTTTCATGATGATAAAATTTAAAGGGGAAAAAAGGAGAAAGTGACCCTTTAAAATAGCTACTATGGTTGGAGAGTACAAAGTAAATATCAAAGCAAGACATTTTCCTCGTTTGATGTACACTTTTCTCTCTTCATTCCCCTATTCTCTATTGCCGCCTTACTAATATTTTAAGAAGTCAGGAGGGATATTGTGACCTCATTACGTGGTTCGGTGCTTAGAGAGCTTTTGAACTAGGTAATCAAGATAGGAAACCTTGAATTCTGGGCTGCTGGGAGACACGATAGAAGGTAGAATGAAGGTCAGTACAGATCCTATTTTTAACATAATTGTTGTAGTATTAATTTTGAAAGATTGATACTTATTTATTTCTGTTCAATCTATATCATTATTATAGGAAATCAATACACCAAACATTTACAATCTCAGAATTGTGGTAAATTGTATATTTTTAGTACCTCCATTAAAGTAAAACATTACTTGGCTTGTTACATGAAAGATTGCTGTCTAGATGATACTAGGTAAAAAAGATTGTAAATATATGTAAAAATAAAATGCATTAGATATTAATATATTCTAATTCATTTATTCTAGCTCATGGAGAATTTTTGAAAGTAATAAAATATATTTTAGCAAGGCAAAGGCATCTAAAGAAGCGATAAATGATGGAATTTTAAATAGTCAAGATATTAAAACATGCAAAATTGTTTAAGACCAAGCTATGGCTTATTGGGAAGTGATAGCATACATTCTGTATGCTGATTACACTTGGAAAATGCGCTATGGTTGGAAGCTTAAGCAGTTTGTCACTTCCCATGCTTACCACAAGAATTGATTGTTGCCGAACAGGATTACAGATTCATTTATGAAAACTGATATCTGCTACTGGCAAAAATAATTGGGAAATAATGAAATTGACGGAATAATTTCATAGAATATTTTTGGGAGAGCAAACCAATGCACCCTATCATTATTTATTCAATTCCATATAAACTGTGAATTTATCATGTTTCACGGAAAGAGATTTAGAATGAGAATTGGGTCTGTCCCTTATTAGCTGTGAGGTCTTAAATTCTATAAATGATCTGTAGGTCCATTTCCTGATCTTTAAAGTCAAGATGAATACATTTACGTCATACAGTAGTTTTAGGTTACAATGCGTTGCCTACCAAGTTTATTTGCTTATACTCAATAAACTTATGTAACTGAACTTGACTAGTGGAGTGAAAGTTGTGCCTGTGAAATGTGCAAGTTATGTTAAAAGATTTTTAAGGTTCCTTCCAACTCTGACATTTGTGGTTCTCTCATGTAGGTGCTTCTCCTTCCTTTGCTTCTCTGATGGGGACCCATTCCTTAATATTTGAGTCTCATCCAGGTACTCACTGATCACGTCTCTTCCATTTCTGCTCATGTATGACTTGGTGACTGAACGAATATTTTATCACTTCTCAAGAGCCCTGTACTCTAAATCAGTGTGCCTCAAACTATCTGTGGAGAAGGACCAGCTGGTTTTTGCCTTTGATACAGCAGAGAATAATACATTTATGAAATACAAAAAAATTAATTTTTAGAAAAGAAAAACTAAAACAAAAGACACTCAAAATACATCTTCCAACTGTCTATTGTTAAATATAGCAGACATAGAATTGCTCTATCAAATCGTGATAAACTTTTCTAAGTTCTTATTCTGAATGTCGGTAATTATCTCTTTACAGATAAGTAATAACAGTTCAAAGACTGGCACAGTTCTGCGGGCCACAGTTTGAATAGCACTGCTCTCAAGCCTAGACTGGTGGTTCTCAAATTCTGATCCCTAAACACACAGTGTCAACATCACCTGCGAACTTGTGAAAAATGCACATTTTCAGGCCCCTCCCAGACCTATTGAGTCTAAAACTCTGAACCTGGTTTCCATCCCAGCTCCTTATGTTGAACAAGTCCTCCAGGAGACTCTGGTGCAGACTAATGATCAAGAAATGTGTCTCTCCATTATATCTCTTCCATTACAAGCCTTGAGAACTGCACTGCAATCCTGTTGCACTTGACTCCTGGGAATGTGGTAATCGTTTACTGCATTGTTCTTAGGAGTGAGAGTCCGGGTGAGGGGTACAACTGAGCATTTTGTAGACAATCAGTTCAAGAATCAGTTCAAGAGTTGATTCTAACATTGAGAATTTGGGTCACTGTGTTAGTACAACAGATGTAGTCAGTTTGCTATAGGCAGCTGCTTTATGCAGCTCTGATTCTCATCTTAGGTATAGCATTTTATTCTTATTTTAAGATTAACTTGACTTTTTTAAATATATTTTTTTAAAAATTGAGATTCGTAATAGTATACATCATTGTGTAAATTTCAGCTGTACATTATTTCTTGTCTGTTACTACCTAGGTGCTCCCCTCCACCCCCTTTGCCCACCCTCCTAACTTGACTTTTTTGTTCAAGAAATATTGATATATCTAGTTTACAGTTAGTGAAGTATTTCCTGGAAAGTGTAGATATTTATGTATTGGAAAGTGGGAGAGGACTGTGATGAGGTGTAAGTCTTTCATCTATTATATTGTGATTTTCTATTATTTGCTTTTGTATTTGCAGTGAGATGTACATCCTTGATAATTAAAATTAATAATTTAAAAATTTTAGAATTCATTTCTCAAGTTTTTCCTGAGGACACAGGAGGAAAAAAGTGCTTAATTTTTAACATATAGTTCTTAAAACTGCTGGGTTTTATATTTTTAACATATAGTTCTTAAAACTGCTGGGTTTTATATATATATATATATATATATATATTAAAGGAAAAAATAAAGGCTGAACAAGAAAAAAGGAAGGGAAATTATCAGAGACTAAAAACAAAGCAAAAGAGAGAATGAGAGAAGTAAGTGTCAAAAACACCTCTAAAGGCCAAACTCAAAACCATATAAGATATTCTCCATAACAATTGAAGAATGTTTATTCTTTTGAAGGATACAACATATCTACAAACATTGAACTTGTACCATGATGTGAATTAAGTCCCAAAAAATTTATATCATTGAGACAATCCAGGCAGAAGGCAAAATAAAAATAAATAAATAGCCTTTTTTTTTTAAAAAAAAGCTTGTGTGCTAAGTATTTGTTGCTCAGAAAGCTGAGGCTGTGCCAGAGCCCTCACTGGCTGTGGTTTATCTGGGAGAGCGATTGAAACAGCAAGGAAGGATTACTATTACACACTATTTATTCTCCATCCCATGGGACCTTGTGAGAAGTCTCATAAAACGTGTTTCAAAGCTATCCTCTTTGCAGGCATGAACGCCCCTGCACTGTGGGTGGCCTTGTCAGGGCCTCCCTTTCCACTCCAGGCAGTGGTGTCACATCTTCATGAAGCTGGACAAAGCCTCCACTGTCAGGCTGCTATAGGAAGAGGTGAGGCTGATGATTTGCAGTGGAGATTAACAGGGTCCAACGGTGAACATTCAGAAGTTTTAAAAAATCACTTGAAAAACTTCATGAATCAAAGACAAAATCACAATGGAAATTTGAAAATGCTTACAACTAGATAATAAAAGAGTTGTCTCAGAACTCTTTTTCCTCTTTTCACAGATTAATTCCACATCAACTTTACTATTACTTTGGTGAACTAAAAATATTTGTATTGGGATTTAATTGAGAGCATATTGAACCTTATAAAACACTCAGGAAAACCTGCCCCTTGTTTTCAAAAGCAGTGTCTGCCTTCTAATTGTTCGTGTCTGCTTTTATGTCCTTCAGGAGAGTCTTAAACTTTTCTTCAGATATATTCTCCACATTTCTTCATTTTTCCTAGGAATTTGATAGCTGTTGTTATTGTAAGTGGAATTCATTAACTCATAATTTCGAACAGAAAGGCTTTGCATCTTGATATATTAGTTCTGTAATCAGCCATCAATTTGGATTCTATTATTTTATTGATGACTATTTTTCCATTCAATTCACGACCAGCAATCATATCATGTTTTCTCAGTGGTAATTTTATGGAGGAAGATTTTATGTTTTTGGAAATAGCTACCTACTGAGATGGCAATTCTTTTGTCACTCAGGTAATCAAGGAGATGATCTACGGCCATCTGGGTGTGCTACACAGGAGAATCAGACTTCAAGGACGCCTCAGTGTAGATGACATAGGTCTTGAATTCTGAGACTCAACGATTCTAAGAGTACCCGGAAATAAAGTCTTCAGACAGTTTCTTAAGTAATGCTACCTTCTCTAACATAGAAAAGTGACACTGTAAACTTTTGTTTACTTTCAATATTTTATGTAACTGTTCTGTCACATAAACAAAAGTGAAAATAAAAAGCTCTATAGTAAAACTTACAGTTGTACAAGAAACTGCACATTTCTCATTTGTTGGATGAAATTGGTCAAGGTTAATGTTACCCTTAGTTTCCACCATGACAAACGAGACAAGTACCAAACTATTTGAGAATAATCAGAAGCTTTGCTAAAACACAAATGCTTCAAAATCCATTACACTTCTTACTAAGCAAACTAGATATAAGGTGTCAGAAAATAAATTTCTACACAGAATGGAATTTTTAGACAAACAGTGGCATCGATGGATTATTTCTCTTTTTAACATTAAAAAATAGAAATTATTGAACATATATTTTCATCTAGTGGACTACATGTTGCTTTATACAAGAAGCCACTTAAGTGCAATAGAAATAAAGAGTGCATGTTATTGAGAAATTTGCTCAGTATCATCCACGATGACTTTGGAAGAATACTTAATTTCTTTGGACTTGTTGCTGCAATAAATTTACAGAAATAATGCTAATTGTAAATAAAGACAACCATATTGTGAAATTCACCCCATCACTGGGGGAGATTCAAGAGATGCATGTGCCTTTGTTGTGTAATGAAATCCGTCTGGGTACTTAACGTTGCCTTGGGATAAAATTGGATCATCTTGGATACCTCACACCTAATTCGCATTAAATTGCATCATCATATTATGTCAGTATCACTGCCAAAAGATGATGGGAGATGTAAAATCAGATTAGAAGAGCAAATGAATAAAGAAGTCAAGAAACACGGCTTTCCAAGTTTTCTCCTAACTGTATTTCCCAGCAATTTCTCCAGGGGAAAGAGATCACATTGGACAAATTTGAACTCAATTTAACTTTCATTTTAGTCTCCAAATTCCGCTCAGAAGCTCTGATTTTAATAAATATAAATGCTGCCCTTAGAATTACAAACATATTTATGCTTCTATTGCAATTGCCATAATTTTGATTCTTTTTAATTTAAAAATAATTCAGACACAGCAAACACTTTTAAGAAATCAGGCTTATGAACCACATGCTTGCTTAAATAGATGAATAGCGATTGCCTTACCACCTTTTGTTAAGATTGTTGAGAGCAACTGACCTGAATTTGTTTTTATACGAGCAGACATGGCACTGTGATTTGGTAAAGCTTGCAGCTCTGAACACTAACTTGAGATAGCTTACAGGTTGGAGGGGAAAAGTTCCTACAGTAGCCCGTCAGGATGTGTTGGGCCTAAGCAAGTTTCCAAAGGTTAAAGGACAAGTCTTCATCATGTGGTTGCATTTAAAAACATTACTCTTTTGCCAGTCATTTGGGAGTCATTGAAATAATAATTTAAGTCAATTAAACATTCCCTAAAATATAATCTAAAATCAGATTCAGATCTTATTTCAAATACATGTAACTCTGTGGCTTAGATATTCTGAATTTATTCTTGGAAAATTACTGAGAAATCATTTCACCTCCCAAACCACAGAGGATGTACAAGTGAATACAATTCCACACCCTAATGACTTTGAGTCTGAGGAATTCCTGTAGTGCGAGCTAAGTTTTCTCCAGTGCCTTTAACCTCAAAACTCCTTAGGTGTTTACTTTCCCTGGCACTACTGTAATGATTTTGCAAAGTGGAAGGAAGTACAAAAGGTGAAAACCTCTAACAGTGACAATATTGCTATACATGTTCTAAAAAGCTCTTAATGAGCTGTTGTTCAGCCCACACACACGCACGAGTGACACCCCACCAGTGGAGTAGAGGGGGTGTTCACAGTGGGAACAATCTTTTGCATTGGCTCCCAGTAAGTTCTCTGTTATTTTTAAAGTTGTTGAGTGAGTTTTAGACTTCTTCTTGTTCTGACATGTACGTATTATCTTCTCAACTTTTTTTGCTATTTTAAATAACATTCTCAAAGTTTTAATAAAAATAAACCATTCCATATAATCCTATCATTTTGCATATGAAAATGTCCTGTAAAAATAATTATTTCTTAATTATCTAGACAATACATTTTCTATTTGGTAAACTTTTTTCAATGTTGCCTTTGTCCAGTCTTAGGCTATTTCTCTCTGTATGTCCCACTAAGCAAATCTAACAAAAACACATCTGCAGTGTTATCTCTTAATTATTGAAATAGTCTAATCATTTTTTCCATTTGTTCAGCTACTATTTATTAAGTGCCTACTATTTGCCAGGCAACATGCCAGGTGCTGATATTTAGTGAACTAAATACACATAGAGTCTGCTACTGTGAAATTATCATCCAATGAAACTAACGAAGCCCTATTTAAAAGATGAGGTGACTAGATTGTGAAGGTTTATTTTTCATTCATTCCACAAATATTTATTGGTATTAAAATGTGCTAGACACTGCGCTAGGTTACAAGGGATTACAGAAATAAGACATTGTAAACAACTTACAATTCAGAAGGAGATATTAAATTTAGGTACATAGGACAAAGAATGATGAAGTTCCAGAAAGGAGATCAAAACAAACTGGAAGACTGAACTGCTTATTTATTCATATTAACAATATGGGGTGGGTCAAATGCTGTGCTAAGGAGATAGGAATTGAAATACACATTAAAGGATGAGGTTTGGAAGAAAAAGAAGCTTAGAGTCAAACTTTCTGGACAAATAGAACGAAACATGCCAGGGTACCAAGATGTGAGAACAATGGCCAGTGTGCCCCAAGTGTATTTTGGTAGACTGAGGAATGAAGTCCATGGTCAGCAGATGTTATCAGGTACAATAAAAGTAGAAAAGGAGGTTAGGATTACATTGTTAACGATTGTACCTACTTCTATTGGTTGTGGACTGTTTCAAAATATTTTAAATCCATAATCTTAGTTGTACTTCAGTAATATTAATTTATCTGACTATTAAGATGATGATGCGGCTCTGCAATGAAGGAACGATTGAATGTGAATACAGCAAGTTCAGTTTTGAGCAGATCTAACTTGAGGTACCAGAGAGATATGTGTTAGGATAGGCCTGGAAAGCAGTTGTACATAAGGGGCCCTCTCTCTAGAGAGCGGTCGGAATTAGTGATTTGATTGGAAGTCAGCTGCATCTAGGAAAAGCCAAGGGGGTGCCCCCTCTCAGCCACAAAGATTGAAAGGGGTCTTGTGATTTAGCTCTTGCTGATTTTTGTTTTTAAATAAACCTCAGCTCATGCTAGACTTCTGTTGATCTGACACTGATAATGTCAGGTGTTTTTTGTTTTTCATTTTTCTTATTTTTATGTTTCTTCTTAATGACCAAGATGGCCTTGAAGTTCCCCTCAGCTTGACTAAACTTTAAAGGGGTTTCTTCCTGACCCTGGGGTCCAGACGTCCCTTTTCTTCGAGCATTTACTCTAGAAAACATGCAATTATTAATTCTTTCTCTGCCCCTTTGAGTTGTGAGTCTTCTCCCAATCTCTTGCTAGCTTTACAACTCAGGAATGTCTTCCTCGGGAGCCTGTGAGTCACCACTTTGAAATGTAATCATCCAGAAAGATAGGGCTCCTGCCTCCCAATTTCTGTGGGAGGGTGGGAGCCTAACTTCCATTAGGGATAATTAGCAAACACAGATGGCCTACTGCACAGGTGATCTAAGCCAATCATTTTACATCTACCTCCCTTTCTCCAGTTCATAAATGTGCAAATGTGCACATAACTCAGACTTCAGTGAGTTAGTGGATGACATTTCCTTGGACACAGTGATTATTTCTAGGTGGGCATGACTTTGCCCAGTCAGAATGAGGCCCTAACCTTTATTCAATGATTGATTGGTATGGTGAAATGATATGATCCCCATGCCAAGGGAGTTTATCAGGGTATAAGAAATAGAATGTCCTAGGGCCAGCCCTGATGGCCTAGTTGTTAAGTTCTGCATGCTCCACTTTGGCCGCCTGGGTTCAGATCCTGGGAGTGGATCTATATCACTTGTCCGTTAGTGGCCATGCTGTGGTGGAAACTCACGTAAAAAAGAAAAAAAAAGGAAGATTGGCAATGGGAGTTAGCTCAGGGCTAATTTGAGGTAATTAAGTTGTATGTGCCCATCTCTTAATAGAGAAGGAATTTCTAATTTTGCTTTTGTTCCTTTTAGCTATATGCAATATTGGTGAGAGTCATATAACAGTGAGTAGGGAAGAGGATTAACTGGTTACACCTACCTCATAGGTCTAAGGATCAAATGAAGTAATTTGGATAAAGTTCATAGCACCACGACTGGTGTTTTGCAATTATCATCAAGTGTTAACTATTGCTAATATTGTTTGTTTTTTTTTTTTGTCTTACAGATCTTCTATATGACAAAAAAACACATTTTATACCTCTCTGCTTTTTGGGATTTTTTTTAACTTCTTGATTTTCTTCTGTTCTGATTTCCTCCATTTCTATACAAGAATTTTCTCCAATATGCATGAATATATAAAAAATTCTGTGAGCTTTCTTCCTTCCCAAATCAGAAAAAAAGAATTGTAATCCATTTGTTTACTAATCCAGTCAAAAATATTTATTGAACACTTTGGTAGATATTGGAAATACGAACTTGAAAAGTAAATATCATGTTCCAGCCCTCAAGGAGATGCTAATGGCCCTCAGGGTTGATGATTGACTTCAGCAGGATGACGGCACTCTCCCTGCAGAGGGCTAGGACAGACCTCTTGAGGTCAAGGTTTCTCGATAGTGTTAGGGTTCTTGATTATTATGTGGGGCTGAGAAAGGCACCGCTTTGTGTGTGTGTGTGTGTGTGTGTGTGTGTGTGTGTGTGTGTGTAGGGGAGTGGGGAGAAATCTGCAGGCTGGGGCAGGATGCCAGAGCCCTAATGGGGATGAGGCAGATCTGCCTTAGGGAGGTGATTTATTCACAGAATGTGAACTTAAACAAGCATAAAGAGAATTTAGGGTGAACAGTTTCTCTCTCAACTCTCTTCCACATTCTCCCCGGTCCCATTCCTTACCCCAACAAGTAACCACTATTCTTAGTCACTTTTTATCCTTCCATAGATGATTTTTATGCATACCCAAGCTAATAGTTATTTTTTCGCTTTTCAAAATAAATCATAATATATATGCCCATTCTTTTGCACCTTGCTTTTTTCCCACTTAATACATCTTGAAGCTTCTTCCACATCAACACATAGAGTACTCTATATTCTTATATGTAGCTCCAATATGTTTCTTTATTTCATTATTTTCCAGAATTTTTAACAACTCCTCTGTAGACATTTAAGTTGTATAATTCTTTTGTTCTTATAAATAACACTCTAGTGAATATGAATAATCTGTAAATACATCTCATAGCTGTCATTGTAAACCCCATACTTTTTTTGCCACCCGTACATTTTATTGTGAAATCATCCTGACCTCCCCTTGGTGTTGGTTAACTAACTGCTTAGGATTCCACACAGGCCTAAGTCTTAAACTGAATGTGAGTGTTTGAGTTTGAAGCATAGAATTATAATCCCTAAAATGCAGCTCCTTATTGGTTTAAAGAAGAAAGAAAAAGTATTCTCTAGAAGGAGGAGGGTGTTTTTATCTTGCTTGAAATTTTTTCTTTTTTTTTTGTAGTTTTTTAAAAACAAGTGCCTTTCTGAGTTCATAGTTTATATAATTTTTAAAGTTTCCTAGAAATAACTTAGAATTTTATGAAGATTGGGTTCATCCCCGGACATTTTCTTAAGTAGCACTGTGGATTGCCTCTTTTATATTTCTAATTTACTACATGTCTATCCTTTACCACCTCAATAAGGATATAAGCTAATCAACAGAAGGGGCAATATCCTGTCATTATAGATATTCTCCAAAAAGTTCAGAAGAGTGCTTTGCAAATAATAAATTTCCTTGAATACTTGTTGGATGCTCCAACGGTTTATCTTAACCTGTTCTTCAAACGCACAAAGAGTTTGCTTGCCTGTTCTACTGTTGAACCCACGTTATGGGAGCTTGGTATGAATAAGGTTAGCTGTGACTAGAACTCCACTCTGACAGTCTAATTACAGACTCCTACATGAACTGATTTTCATAACTCTCCTCTCTGTCACTAAATTTTGC
The DNA here is from genome assembly GCF_021613505.1 of Equus quagga. Classification (NCBI taxonomy): domain Eukaryota; kingdom Metazoa; phylum Chordata; class Mammalia; order Perissodactyla; family Equidae; genus Equus; species Equus quagga. The sequence continues at coordinate 70,927,368 of NC_060274.1, forward strand.
AATCATGAAGTATATAACCCTTGATTGATAAACACACATCTTTGTGTGAAAGAAACAAGAAGAGGGCTGGACTCAATGGTGAGCTGGAGCCTGTGTGACTGTTTTGTGGGAGCCAATTGTGCTCTTCCTCTTCTCAGCTCTACTGTCAATGATGTCTCATGGGGAGCTTGAAATTACACCATGGAAATCAGTAAACACTGTAAATTGGGGTTCCCCCTCCCTTGGGAGTGTCAGTGGTTAAACATTTAACAGCACACCACTGGCTTAGATGGTGGCCATAATTGCTACAACCACCTTCAGAGTGTTGTGGGTAATAAAAAGGCAGCTTAAGATGTTGCTTCTGCTTATTCAAAGAACTTATAAAAGGAGATGATGGTGACAATGATGTTGTTGGTTAACATTTTGTCTCCAGCTTCAGCTCTTTTCTAACTGTTTTAAATACATTAACCCATTTAATCCTCACACCAATCTAATGAAATAGATAGGTAGAGGAAAATCCTCCTGTTAATTCCATTTAATAGGTGGCTGAACAAGGCCTAGATGAGGAACACAGCGATAAAGAACGAGGAAACCAGGACAGTTGCTGTAAAGTTAGTTACAGAGGCAAATCATCCATTTGCTCAGAGCTAGTTATGTCATTATTAACCTTTTAATAAATATTGACAGTGATTATTGAGATAATGATTACCTCAAAATTCTTTCAATTTCTCCCTTATAATTCCTGTATAGAAAATATTTCTGAATACATCTCAATTTTATAAGTGATTTTTTCTTCAGTAAGTACTTGCATATTTTACTATTTCGATAAATGCAGAACCCAACCTAACTTCTACTTACCTATTTTGGTTTCTAAATAGCACACTGCTGACAATTGCTGCACTGTGGTGGTTAGAGAGAACTTTATTGCTTTGTAAGCTGTGATTTATGGATAATGAGAATAATATCTTTTGAATTCGATAGCATGATATAAATTTGTGTACTGTTCATTTTTTCCTTTTCTTTTATACTTGACACTCCACCAATAACATTTATGTATTGCTCACAGTAGGTGGATTGTTTCATGAAGAATTTTGAGCCACAAATAATTTGTTATTCACTTTAGTTACTCACAGATACAATATTGTTCAAGGATGATTTTTTACTTCAATAAAATAATATGTAAATACAAACTTGTAAATACAAACTTTATATAAAATCACTCTAAATAGAGTTTTATTTGAAAAAAAGGAATGCCAAGTTCTCTACAGAAGTGATGACAGGGCCATTGAACAGAGATATTTTTAAAAATTACCTTTTCCCAGCCACTCAATAAAAATTTCCAGGCCTAGCTTTTCTTGAGCATGAATCAATATTGTCATCTCCTCTTTGGCTGGATCCCGGATGCCATGTTCCATTCCTGTCATTGAGAGGCTGCAGGGCTTATTTGAGCCTTGAGAACTGAGAATGTAGAATAGGCCCATAAACCTAAATGATCTAGTGTTATGAAAAGGAAGCTAACACAGAATATGGCTGCACTGTGAAGTCTCTGAGTAGTCCTGTGGGAAAAACCTATTTGAGCTTTTATACTAAAATTTCACAAATATTACTCAATATGTTAACTTAACTCATGGAATAGTAATGATCTGTTTATAATTGTTGGGAAATGCTAAGCTTACAATGAAAATGAAAACCTTCCTCTTTAGTATTGGAATATTAGCTATTTTACCCAGGTAGTCATTGGGTTCTTATTTTTACTACATGAAAAATACAAATTGGTATTTTCTAGAGTCATTCATGATATGATTACCATTACACAACTCAATATATACAAATTATCTAATTTCTTTGAAGTCAAGGAGCTGTATGCTCCAATACCATCTATGTAATGACCTATTTTATAACATATTTAATAAATATTTTAATAGGCAGAGAGCTGCAATCATCTAGATTTAAGCAACTGACTAAAGGGTTCTTCTAGTAGAAACAGCTCTTACTTCGTGTAACTAGGGCAGGAATTGGTAAGCTTCTTCTTTAAAGGGCAAGGTAGTAAATATTCTAAGCTTGGAGGGAAGGAGACAAATTCTTAGGATATTATGTAGGTAAAACCATACCTACAAGTGGTTGTAGGTATAACTACTTAAATTTAACTGTTTAAAAATATTAAAAGTATTCTTAGCTCACAGGTCACACAGCAATAGGTAGCAGACCAGATTTAGTCCCTGGGTCAGAGTAGAGTGTTGGTCGCTGGAGAAGAGCACCCCTAAAAGTGGGATGAAAATAAGATTGCTCATTCAATCCTCAGAGTGTATTGCTGTGACGACATTGCTTGGTCATAACAGGAAGTCCAGAAATCCAGTCTATTCCCCTCCACTGATCAAATGTTTTCCCTTTTAAATGCTTTGGGAGCCCATGTAGCTAAGTGTACCTTAACGGACTGAGGGTGAGACCAGTTCAGTCCTATGTTACGCCCCAAAAGGTGAAGGGGCTGTTAGTGCAGACTGCGATCTGGGGTTGATGGAGTGTGTTCTAAAGGTGGAGAGCGGGATAAGCCGCAGGTCCCACTGTAGTTAGGATATCAGCTTCCCTGGTCAATCTGAGGGTAAACTGTCCAATGTTTCTCCCAGTGAAGATGCTCATCTGTATATACCAGGGCCTTCAGATTAATGCTCCTTTGACTCCCTCACTCTGCCATGTCCTGCAGATATTTCAATTCACACATATTGTCACTTTCCCACTTACAAGGTGGCCACAGGAGGCTATCTGAGCAGCTAAAGTTTCTGCCACAAAGGAGACCAAGAAATACTTCTGTTTTGATCTCCGTGCTTGGTGCTGCCGCTGTCCCTCATCATTTATTAGCCCTCCTAGCATCATCTATTGTTGCATTGGCCCTTTCTAACTTCGAAAGAGTGGGTGTAATCTTTCCATTGTAGAAGGCCAGAGCTTCCTATCAAATTGGTCCACTACCTCCTTAGGCCACAATTTACAGAGCAAGGAATAAGGCACTGCTGGTAAATCCCTGCAGAAGGAATGATCTTTACGCACAATGGTTGCTGCTCCCCCTCTGTTTTCTGTGAGAGCATTAGAGTGATTCTTCATGGCGTATCTACTTAAGGAGATTTTCCATTCATTGTCTAAACTAAGAAAGCTGTGTGAAAAACTTATACATCCGTAATGGTGTCAGTGCAGAGTGAGGATTGAGGAAGCACAGTGAAAAGTTTTCTAGTGAAATTTGTTTAGAGGCCCAGAATTTATATTTGTAACAATAGATTGATATCTTCTTGTAGTTTTCTTTGTGGAATCTCTAATTAAACAGATTTCAAGATTTTCTCAAGGCCAGGGAACATAAAATGTATGTTACAAAAAATGGTACTGATGAAACATGGCACATGCTAATGTGATCACAGAATTGTAGCTTCTGGAAATCTGCAAGCCAGTTATTGAGCAATCATTCCTCGCATAGTTGGATTCAAGATATTGTGACAAATGTGTTTTAACATCATTACTTCCTCTTTTGGCCTGATTAATATGTGAAAATAATTGGTTTCTGTCCTAGTTATCATTTTGGTGTGTGATCTTTAGAATGGAAATAAGCACCTTTGCTATTCTTTATAGGTCAGTTTCGGACAGAGCAATTAATTAGAAAATTGCTATGTTTGTCGTCAGAATTCATATCTTTTATGAAATTCTTTTCACCCAAATTACTCCGTTTTGCCAAATGCAGTGCTTCAGAACAAAATCAGCCCTATAAAAGAAGAGAATAAGAATGTTGTTTTACTTTGCTTCATAATTTGACTTCTCCTTAGTAGTGATATTATGTTGTTAACCTAAATTCTATTTGTCTTTCTCTTCAATGTATAATGAAATTGTTTTCTCAAGACTGCTGACTAGATGGTAATTCTTTAATTTGTAATTGTATAGTTACTTAACGATAATCACATTCTAGAAGAACCACTTTACATTTATCTTTATTAAATCTCTCAATATGAATATATACATTGCTCTTTGATTTATCAAGGAAGAATAATAGATTCAACTATTTCATCAATTTTTCTATCACTATAAATTTGATTACTGCTTTACTCTGTTTTTCAACATCCACTTGGCTAACCTTTTTCCTGGTGGTATTTGAGGGGCTTAGATGAAGCTATTTAGAAAATTGCAGAAATAACATTGGCAAAGTAAATAGCACCCTGGCGAACCTAAACAGTTAACATATTTTCTCATTGTATTAATGCACGTGTAGGAAGTTCATTACCCGCTATTAACATTTTAAGATAAAATAAAAGCTGTTGAACAAATTTATTTTATTAAAAAAAAACAAACCTAGAATGATCCGGGCATTGTTCCATTTTTTGGATTCCTTTTGTACATATTAATTCTGGAATCCTCATAACAACCCCAAAGTAGATACTATTATTATTATCATTTATAGCTGAAGGATATGAAAGCAAGGAGAATTTTAAGTAATTTGCTTAAAATCAGATAACTAAAAACTAGATGAGCCAAGGTTTGAGCCCAGGTTATCAGGCTCCAGAGTCAGTGTTCTTAGCCACCAATCACCCTGCGTGCTGAAAGACTGGAAATGATAAATGAAAAGCGCGTCACCATTTAAGTCTGTGATCATCTAAATTTTGGAATGGATTCTCTTATAAAATTGCCATATTTCTCATTGTCTACACATGTTCTTTGGAGGCCGGTTCTAAATATGTATATAAGTCTTGACTAATGTTTTTCCGAATCATTTGTAATAGGAAAACCCAGTGTAAAATCCAGTATCTTTTATCAAATACTCTTTTATGGGATTTATGTCAGTAATGACTTCTCACAGTGTATTATTTGCTTCATTTTGCTACTTCATGTCACTTGTTGGCTAAAGGCAAAACAGCAGGTGCACATAACTAATATATAGTCCCTTCAGCCCCTCATTAGAATTCATGTCATCGGCGTGCTGACTTACATCAGAATATTTCAAGATTGCCACCTGGCATAAGATCTCGGTTGCTTTGACTAGATCCTGCCCTTCAGAAAGGTTCGCATGAGGCAGATCCGTCCAGACGATCATTCCACCTGTTAAGGGCTTTGGTTCATGCTTCTGAGCGATTTACTCTTCACTACATTATTAATCATCCCATGTACCATGTTGACATTTTCACCATCACAGATGCAAGGGTAACAGTTGACTGTTGAAATATCAGAAGACACCTGCTTGAGACATTTATCAACTATGTTAAGGTGAGATGCTGTGAAAGTCAGAGCCAATAAACAGATCTAGCTGCCTTGACTAATTACCATTTAGAGATAAACTGTTCTCCAGAGACTGACTGGAGGAAAGGTATGCCTTTGGTAAAACTAAATTCATCGAGGATTTACTATGTTTCAGGTACCGTGCTAAATTCACTATGTTCAGGATTTCATTTAACCCCATGAGGTAGGTCCTGTATTTATCTCCATTTTACAGATGATAACTCAGAAAAGAAAGTTTAATTAACTGGAACAAGAGTCAGCAGGCTCCATTGCCTGCACCACGTTTGCTAAGAGCCCAGACGTTGCAATCACATTTAAACCAGGCTCTGCATTTCCTACCTGTTGGAGACTTGACCTTTTCTACGCCTGTTTCCTCATCCGTCAAGTGGAGAATAATAACTGTTTCAGGAGCTGCAGTGATGATCACGTCCATCAGTACATGAAACAGCCTTGGAACAATGACTGCTTGCTCTCACTCAACTAGCAAACGGCCAAGTTGAAATCTGAACCTATCGGATTTCAGAGCCTGGGTTTTAACTACTGTATCATTTTATTCGGTGCAGATTTTACCTTCTGTTGTTCTGCCACCCCCATACATATAATAACTCCCTTCTAGAAACAAAATTAATTTCTACCATGCTCTTACCCCATAAAGATGCTCTGCTTTGAGCAGGATTTTCAACATGATGAGCATGCTCCCCTAGCCCACATGGCGTCATCCAGGCTGAGGCCTCATGTATAGGTGCAAAGAAAGGGAGTCTGCAGCAGCTTGGGTTGTAGTTCTGCCTTTTTCTCAAAAACCTCTCATTGCAGAATTCATTCGCTTGAACAGCTGCGGAGTTTCTAAAGAGGGGAGTTCACTGGAAAGGCACAATGTGAAAAGGAATTCAGATAACTAATTCTGCTATGGATTCCATTTTGTGAGCTTAGGCATAGAAAAGGAAGACAAACTCATTCAGGGTTTTTTTTTTTTTTATCTGCGCTCATAAATACCAGCTCTGTTCTGTTCTTTACTCTGGGAGCTCGTTCCTGTTCTCCGCAGAGACGGGGTTGTGCATTTCCTATTGTGAGTACTGGCTCTATTTGATGAAACAAATAACATTTCACACTAATGTAGGTCACAAAAGGATTGAGAAACCATTAAGAATGTATTTAAAATCTCACAATGGACTCTAACACTTAGTTCTCTGGCACAAATTATAGTTTCTGTCACAGGAAAATTATACCTTAAGAGAAGATTCTCTATGCATTTTTCCAAAGTAAGCATTTAGTATCTCACTGAAAAAAATAACAGAAAAGAGGGGAGAGCATTTTCTACGAAAGTCGCAGAAGAAAGAATGCCCAATTTTCTATGTAGTGAATTATTTGGCTACTTCATTACCAAAATGACGCTAGATTAAAGTGTATTTAACTATTTCGCTTTCTGTATATTAAACAAAAGATTACCTTATTCAATTCTTTAATTCCTTTTAGGAATGTTAGAATCTAGCTTGCCAGAATCTAGTTTACAAGGTAGAACAGATGCTCTTAATGAATAAACAAATTAAATATTTTCAAAACATTCACAACTTCAGATTAGAAAAATGCAGCCCAAGACAAAATTTTAAGATAGTGCTATTCTGTCACTTTTTTTTCTTTTTGGTCACCGTCTTTTGTGTCCCCAAATCTATCCTGGGTCACTAGTGCTCTCCTGACTCTCCCTGTCCATCACTATGCCTAATGCAGCATCCCAAGAGAGCCTGCATTCTGTTTAATTTCCTCCCTTATCACCCAGTATCTGGACTATACTGGAATACTGGGGAGTTGAATATGTTGTCCCACATTTGTCTTTTCAGTAAGGTCTGGATCTAGAAGAGAATGCCAAAGTGGTGAATATTGCGGATTGTTTTCGAAAAACAAAACAACTAATAAGGAGCTAGTGAGGACTTTTTGGATTCCCCCAAATCACACAGTGAGCATCTGCTGGCTTAGTGTGTACACCAGACAAGCCCGAATCTGCTGCTGGAAAAAAATGACTTTGCTCAGGCTGCTTTGATGGGGATTAATGAGCTCCGGATCCTGAAGAGGAAATAACCAATAATCAGTTCTCCCAAGTCTTTCCTCTGGGGAATGGCAAGAAATTACCCTCCAGGATTGCTAAGAAAGAGAAATTTGGGCCTCCTGAGAACAAATCTTGATTTTGGATCAGCTGAATAAGTGTAAGTGGAAAGAGCAAGAATGGAGTGTTAATTTATCAAACTGATCTAATTAGAAAGCACTTTGGTGCAAAATAATAGAGACTAGTATCCAAGTACTAAGATTCAGGCTGACAATGGGAAACATTTATTAGGTGGCACTTCTTATTACTTATTACTCGCACTGATTATTACATATAATTGAATCTGTCCTAGATTTAACTGCCTTAGGTGCTATTAAGTGACATATGAACGTAGAAAAATTTTAAAAAGCTCCAATCTTATAATATAGCCTAAGTCATAAATTTACCATCCCAAGGATCAAGCAAAACCTATGAGAAACCGTAACTCCACATATAATTCCAAATGAATTCTTTTAACAGAGCTTTGTAATCCGTAGAGCTAGCGATGCTGTCCGATATGGGAACTACTAGCCACACGTGGCGACTGAGCACTTGAAACATGACTAGTCTGAATTGAGATGCACTGAAAGGACAAAAGACACACTGGATTTTGGAGACTCAGTACAGAAAAAGAGAAAATATTCCAATAATTTTTATATCGATTGTGTGTCACTAGTATAGAAACAAGTACCTCATTTCTTTAGAAAATATAACAAAAACACTAATTTATACTATGCCTGTAACAGAAAATTTTTAGATTTTTATGATAATTTCATTCGATTTATTAAGCAGAAGAATATTCAGGATGAGCTTTATTAGCAGAAAGTTTAAGAATATTATCAATATTAAAGTCATATTAAAAATCTCTTTCCCCTAAGCTTAGAAATAACATAAAGAAAGAACCTTTATAATTATGGGAAGGGATAAAAGCAGAAAGAAATCTGTCTTGTTCCTTGGAGAATTACTTCTGGGCTGCCTTTCTGAACACCAACAACACAACCTCCTCACAAAAGTTGGGATGCATGCAGCACTCCAGGGAAACCAACACAGGGACTGAGGTCGCATGGCTTTCTACATCTGGTCTCCACTCTCTCTGCCCTGTTGGTGGTCCCTGGGGCAGCATTTATATCCATGAAAAGATACCTTTTTTATTTGGTAAGGAAGATTGGCTCTGAGCTAACATCTGTTGCCAATCTTCCTCTTTTTGCTTGAGGAAGGTTGTCACTGAGCTGACATCTGTGCCGATCTTCGTCCGTCTTTGTATGTGGGATGCTGTCACATCGTGGCTTGATGAGCGGTGCTAGGTCTGTGCCTGGGATCTGAACCAGCCAACCCTGAGGTGCCAAAGCAGGATGTGTGAATTTAATCACTACACTACTTGGCTGGCCCCAGAAAATACTTTTTATAAGTACTTATATATCTTAGTTTCTAGGCCTAATATGGGTGTGTGGGAGGAAAGACACACTACATTCATCTCACCTTCCCTTCTATAAAAAGCAGAAATATGGGCCAGCCTCGTGGTGTAGTGGTTGAGTTTGGTTCACTCCACATCAGTGGCCTGGGTTTGCAGGTTCAGATCCCAGGCAGACCTACACCACTCTAGTCGTGCTGTGGCAGTGACCCACATAAAAACAGAGGAAGGCTGACACAGATGTTAGCTCAGGGCAAATCTTCGTCAAGTGAAAAAAAGAGGAAAGTTGGCAACAGATGTTAGCTCATGGCAAAACTTCCTTAGCAAAAAAAAGAAGAAATACATTCCCTTGAAGATTTGTGAAAGTATGTTTTCCTCTATTTTCATTTTAACAAGGAAGTAGGTTAAAAGGGTTTCTCCAGAAATAATCAGAAGTTAAAGAAGTGGCCTCATTCATTAAGTATAAGCTGTCATTTGGGTGATAGAATAATTTAGGGATGTGTAGGTAATCAACCTTGCAATAAAACAGACTCATTTCAAGAATCTCTCTAGTTAATATCTACATGAACCCACTAAAATCAGGCAATGTGCTTAGTTAACAGATTTTTATGCCTTTCCCAGTGTATTATTCTGACATTTTCTGCAAAATTGCTCTCTCATTTCCATGAGTCTGCCTGATTCTGAGAAATGAAAATGGAAAGAGATTATAATAAGGGATTCAAATATATTGAAGTATTCATGATCGATATTTTCCTATTTCTGATAAATATATTCAGAAAAAAAACCCTGCTTTGAATTTCTTCACTATGTGAGTGCACGCTCAGGGCAGGACTATGGGGAGTTGCTAACCTTAGTTGAGACTTGCAAACAGAGGTTTTCTCATTCTAGAGCTTTCAAGCTAGTGGGGGAAAGAGGTTCAAGCACACTGATAAAAACAGACAGTGGAAACGTGTTATGATAGAGATTCTGACACAGCACAGCAAATGATAGAGAAGGCTGTAAGTTAATTATGACCAGGGCATCTTGTGGTCAAGTTAAGGTTTGATTTGGTCTGTAGGAGACTATGTCTGTTTCTTCCATCCTCTTCCTAACTCTCACCTCTTAAGGGAAAGAGGAGTTGCTACTCCTAAGGATAAGAATCCAAGTCTGAAGCTGAGCCACATTTGCTAGTGGTTAAAAAGTGGGGGCAGTAGGTTTTCTCTCCCATTCATTTTCTGCCTTCATGTAGGAAGCAGATGAAGGCCTCAGACGACTTCACTCTCTTCTGTTCTGTTTCTAGCAGTAAAGTTGGTAGCCTGAGCTGGGGCCATCTCTTGGGGTGCAGCCTACTAGCCTTTCTTGGCACAGTAGTTGAATGCCTTGGCGATTGCTTCGACTTCCTGTAGTATGCAAGCCACCAAAGAAAAATAGAAGTCAAGAGCTCTGACTCAACTTCCCCCAGAGTTTTGCGTAGCAGTGCTGACCACTGACGGGACTAAAGATAAAAGGTTAGAGGCAAGTTTTGTCACATTGGGCAGGGAGTCGTACTAAAGTTGGTTTTTAAGCCTAAACTTCTTTATGGTCAAAATATGCCTGAAAACCTTTTAAGTTACCAAAAACTCTGCTTTTAGGGATGCAAAAACCAAACATAATTATCCCTTCTTTCTCTTTGCTTGTCATCTATGGCCTCCATTCCCTGGGACAGAGCAGCCCAAGGCCTAGTTTGAATGGGGGATGGCAAAGAGAAAATTAAAGAAGGATCCTCCTTTTAAATTCTCTGAATGGTCATAATGGAATATACAAAAAACAAACGCACGATTCATCTTCACTATGACTTTTTTGTTTTTGACCTCTTGTGTGTTCTGAAGATCACGTGAATGATTTGAATAAGATTTTGCCAGAGAGGATTGGGCATTACTTGGTGCAACAAAAGCCCATCTAATTCCCAACACTATATATGAGATACGAGGTGTATGCAAGCTGGTGAATGGTAACAGTCCTTTTGCTAATTGATAGAAAGATTAGCTCCCCCTCCCCACAGGCTGGACATCAGTTGATTATATCCCTACCGCCATTTTCTTCCCCTACAAACTTGGTGTGAGAGTTAGATAAATGAGGTGGTTGGAGATATGGGCTTGGCTTTGTTAGTTTGTCTATGACAGGCATGTTCAAGGCGAGTTGTTGCTATCTCTAGGAATTAGCTAGTCCCGGGATGGAAGTCCCTCCCTGGCCAGCAAGCCCTCCAAGATGTCACAGCATCATGAAATACAGAAAATTTTTAAAAACATGGTTAATATACCACCCTAGTGTAGGTAGTTTTATAAGACCCTCTTCTTAAGCACTTCTTAAAGTTACTTAATACATTATTAACATTAAATCTTACCAAAGTAACTTTAAAACTTCATCATCATTTTTATATGATTCTTCATTTGTAATTGAAGGCTAAAAATATTAATTTCATGTTACAACATTTTTTAAATGTTTCCTATTAGCTTTTGAGTACTTCTTCCCCTCTCTCTAACTCTGCGAACCCACTCTTCTTTTGCACACTCAGCCACCATTATCAGAGCTCCATTTTACTGTGAAATACAGGACATGACAATGATAATGACAAGCATTGTGGAAAGGGAAACAGAGATAACTGCAGTAGCATGTTAAAGAATATACTGCACCATCTGTGCTAATAGCAGTCTTATTAATAGACTATACAGTCTGATTTATTTAAAAAGTATGTAAATCAAATCAATATAAAGGAGAGAATTAATATCCTATGGAGCTTTGGCTCTAATTTTTTTTAATATCTAGAGGATATTACATAAAGACAATAAATATATATCTCTTTCACAAACCTACTTGCATATGTACACACACACACAGGAACATAAACATATTCCACAATGTCAGCTGTCTCTATTTCTAATTCACTGTTTTTAAATGTAGACACTGCAAAACATATTCTAGGACTAGGGTTGGTAGTGAATAGAATCAAGTAAAAACAGTTTTGAAAACTGTTGTGGATTTGAATTCTAGGGAAAATAAATATCACACAATTAATTTATATAATATGTTAATATTGAATCATTATATTTTAGTTATTAATATATATGACTATTATATTTGGTAATAATTTTGTAATATACTCCACCATAGAGTGGCTAATGTTTTGACTTAAAACAAAGGACTTTTGGCAAATACAAAGTTTGGTTTGGATTTAATATGAGGGGATGCAATACAGAATTCCACATCAGAAGTTTTGTTAGAAATCTCCATTTGATGGACTTCCTCATGGAATATGCATCCATTTGCCATAAGCCATGAATCTTTTTTTGTTTTACTAAAAACAGAAAATATATGTTTATTGGCTTAATTTGAAGCACTTTTTGATGTTACAGTACATCCGTGCGGCTGTTGTGTCACGCTATATAATGCATGAAAACAGCTGTGTGAGAATTCACTCAAATTTGCTAGGAAAATATTTTATTTCTAGTGCTTTCTAAAAGTTGAATAACTTAAAACTAGTATTATGTGTGCTTATATGAGAGGCAATGCATCCAACTTTTTTGAGGAGTGATGCTTTTCATCAAGAGAATGTCTTGTCAGTGGATCTTACTCTATATTAGTAATAGTTTTATACCTGAAATGTCTTTGGAGGGAATGTGGAGTTTAATGACCATGTTTTCAAATTCAAGAATTTTGTCTACAGATAATTGAGCTAAATTAAATTGCTCTCATCTGCTCATCTGTTATTGCGGTAAAGCTACTTTATGACTGTCACAGGTATCAAATGTAGAAATTTAGATCAGAATTGGAACAATGGATTTTTTTTCTATCCCACCATTTTACTTGGGAAAAATGTGGTGGAAATGGTCAAGATTAAAACAAGTTTTGAACATCTTAATGAATAAAAAATCAGTTGGAGTATATCTGTTAATATTAAAAACTTTGGGGGCTATTTTTAACCATAACCAGGTCAAGCCCAGTTTAACAGAGAGAAATCTTTCTCATAGGGGTTTGGTGCGACAGTGTCAACTAGTGGTAAAGAACTAGTATTTGCTTATTCTGTATTTATAAGTTCCTGTGGGCCACAAAAGGAATAGCTGTGATGGGACAGGCTTTGGCCATTGTGCCAAATATTATCTTCACTTATTTAGTATCTGGGGGTCATTTGAAATCCTGAACAACTCTGCCTCTCCCCAGCTTGAAAACAGAACTAAAGTCTGCCACCAATTTGCATATTGAAGTGGATATGAGTACAGATGGGTAGGTCTGGGGACTAAAATCTTGTGTGAAAAAACATGCCTCTCTTATTGTGAGGGCCCCTTTGTCAGTTCAGGCTTATTGGCTAGTATTCCATGTACAATGTACAGAAAAGACTCTTAGAAGTTAGAGGCAGTCACAATTTAGTAGTCAAAACCCCATGTGGGGAATATCTTCTACCCTCACAACTGCCTCTGGGTGGTATGGATCTAGTTCTAAAAATCATTTAGCTCCGGCTTAGCCTTAACAGAAAACACAGAAAATCTCCAATGTGAAGGTTACTACTTTTTAATTGGTAATTCTAAGACACTTGTGGGTGACATCAAACCGGCTACCCCCAGAACATGTGATTGTGTTCTCCTTTACCTTTCTCTGAATGCTCTTTGCAATTTCATTCAGCACTGAGAAAAGATAGCTCACGGGACTAAATTTGGGGATCCCTGTGGCCTATCTGCAGTCTTGCTGAGATACTGCAACCGCAAGCTTGTTTTATGTTGATGTTGTTCTTTATACAAGCAATAAATTCTGGACTCGTAGGCAGGAGCACACATGTGTGTGTTTCTGTGTGCATGTGTTCATAATCATGCACATGTGTATAAAGTCAAAGAGAAAAGCAAAATGACCAAGATATTTCAGTGCTGCTCTCTAAGGAAGAATCTTCAATAGCAATGTCTTTTGTTTATCTTCCTAGGTATGAAAATGATAGAACCATAGTTAGAATTTCTATTCCTGTGAAGAGGGATGAACTTTGGACAGATGACCTGTGTGTGGATAGCCACATACGGTAAGGGTTGAAATCAGAAAGTCCTTCCCTTTTTTTCTGTCTCTCCGTTTCTCACAAAAATAAAGCATGGTCTCCTTTATAATCATTGACAGAGAATAACAATGTGGCTTGAGACTAGATTCTAAACTGTGTATGGAATTATGAGACCAGGAACCAATATTAATGCATGAGTATATACAGCCCCTCCCATTTCACATCCTTTTAGAAAAAAGATGCTGAGATTGTATTATTTTTGAAGACAATGCTATCTTAAGGTAGGCTGAGAGGCAGCTCAGATTTGTGGTAATTATAAGCGGTTTGGGGATACACTATTTTAGCTTGGAAAATATTCTATAATGGTCAAATAAGTCTGCAGAAAATAAATTGCTGCAGTAATCAAAATTGATTCTGGGATGTGCTTGTGTTTTCTAAAACTGATGGTGTAGAGCTGCAGCTGTGATTTTCTTGTGTTTCTTTTTATCCATATGGAACTTTGGAAAATTAGACGTTAGAGATTTGCAGTTTGAATAATCTAGCTTTGGATATGCTTATAAAGCCACATAAGTTCCAGATGAAGAAAGCTCTGACTTCAAATACCAGCAAAAACCCTACACTCCAACTGAGTATCTTAATGGGATCCCTCTGGTTATATTTGAATAAAATAGAAAGAAATGCTTTACAGTGATGTTTTTTTATATGTGGTGAGAATTTGATTTTTGCCTAGGATCAAGGTTTAACACGATTAAATTTTATTTGGAGTAAAAAATGAAGAATGTTAGCTTGTGGCAATTGGACTTCACTCTCCTTGTATTCTTTGTATCACTCCGTATATCAGTCAGAATAGCTGGGTTATGCAGACTAACAAACAATTCTGAAATCTCAGTGGATTAAAACAACACATGTTTATTTCTCCATCATGCTATACATCCAAGGGGGAGTGCCAGGCAATTCTGCTCATTTTAGTCTCCAGTGTATAGGAATATAGTCTGATATGCAAGTTAGAATAGGGATGATTTCTTAGCCTCACAGAGAATGCCATCTTCTAATATCCTGGGACAAATTGAAGAAAAAGTCTTCTCCTGACCTATTTCAGTAAGTTTTGGAGGAAACATCAAAGAAACATTCGTTAAAATCCCTAAGGAATAAACATTCTTATCTCATTTATTCCCACAGAGATTCATAGAAATATTTCAAAATTTTAAGAGTAGAAATTTTATTTTCTTTCCCTGGTTGACTATTTAGACCCAGATGTCCTTAGTGACTTAACAGAATAATAAAAATTGAGGCAGAATTTTCCACTATGAGATGCTCAAAGCTCTTAGCCCTACCCTCAAGAAAGAGAAGTGGTGCTAGAGATGGATTCAGTATGAGGCAATGCATTGGTCCATCATGAGAGGCAATGAAATTGTACTGTAATGAACAGAAGAGTCAAAATTTGTCATTCTTTGGCAATGGTCTATTTGTATTCCAATTTTTTAATAGGAATCTTCTTCTTGGACTTCACTCTCTCTAATGCTCCTCTCTTGGAATTTCATGCAACCAGTGTGGCAGGGGTTCGGCTTTTTTTTAAAAATAAGTGGCCCAGATGTTTCTCACTTCAATCTAGTTCAGCTTGCCTATGGATTATATAAAGTTTTAGGATCAAAGTCTCAGTTAATGATAATATATATATATATTATATATATATATAAACTTTATATATATATTATCATTCTCAATTATATATATATATAATTTCCCATGCAAGTAAAGTGATGCTCAAGGTCCTACAATGAAGGCTTTTTACCTTATATGGAACAAGAAATGCCTGATGTCCAAGCTGGATTTCGAAAAGGGAGAGGCACACGAGATCTAATTGTGATTATTCATTGGCTATTGGAGTGCTCCAAAGAATTTCGGAAGAAAGTTAGTCTTTGTTTTATAGACTGCCGCAAAGCCTTTGATGTGTGCATCATGAAAGGGTATGGGCTGCTCTGAAAGAAACGGGCGTGCCTCAGCACTTGATTATCCTGATGTGCAACTTGTATTGTGGACAGGAAGCCACTGTCAGGACAAAATACGGAGAGACTGAATGTTTTCCTGTAGGCAAAGTTCTCAGACAAGGGTGTATTTTATCTCCCTATCTGTTTAATCTGTGCGCAAAACACATCATATGAAAAACTGGGCTAGACTCAGTTGAAGGAGGAGTGACAATTGGTAGGAGAAATATCAACAATCTAAGAGATGCAGATGACATCATCTTACTGGCAGAAGGCAGCAATGACTTGAAACGACTTCTGACAAAATTGAAAGAAGAAAGTGCCAAAGCAGGACTGCATTTGAACATCAAGAAGACAAAAATCAGGAGCCGGCCTGGTGGCACAGCGGTTAAGTTCATACCTTCTGCATCAGCAGCCCAGGGTTCGCTGGTTTGGATCCCGGGTGCGGACCTATGCACCACTTGTCAACTCAAGCTGTGGCAGGCGTCCCACATATAAAGTAGAGGAAGATGGGCATGGATGTTAGCTCAGGGCCAGTCTTCTTTAGTGAAAAGAAGAGGATTGGCAGCAGATATTAACTCAGTGCTAATCTTCCTGGCAAAAAAACGAAGACAAAAATCATGACTACAGAAGAACCAGACAACTTTAATGTAAACGTTGAAGATGTTAAGACTGTTAAAGATTTTGCTTAGGGGCTGGCCCCGTGGCCTAGTGGTTAAGTTCTTTGGAAAAGACAATAATGCTGGGAAAAGCAGCAGGCAGCAGGAAAAGAGGAAGACCAAAGATGAGCTGGATTGGCTCCATAAAGAAAGCCATAGGCATGAGTCTATGGAAGCTGAATATGGCTGTTGAACACAGGACATTGTGGACATCACCCATTCATAGAGTCGCCAGACTTGACGGCGCGTAACAACAACATATGTATATTTACCCGTTTGTCTGAACTTGTTCCCCAAGCATATGTCTCTCTGGGGGACTTCACGGATGTGCGTGTTGGCTGGGCAAGGGCAGCAGAGGAACTGCAGCCACAATAGGAAACTCCCCAAGGGCTCGAGATATTTCGATTCCAGATCCTGATAGTCACTTTTTCTCTCATTCTTTCAGTCTTCACCATGGAGACAAAATTAAGAACTAATCTCTTTATGTTTAAAGAGGAAAAAATTTTTAAATTTTCAGTATTTAATAAAGATGTTTTCTTTAATCTATGTTGGTAGAATTAGTTTTAGCTTACTGAATTTATAATTGATTTTGAGATAAGATTTAGTCATAGAAGCTAGTAATCGCTAGCTAATACTCATGCTTTTTCCCGTGAAGAAAAAACAGATTCAAAAGGTCTGTCTTACCATTTCAGATATATTCTACAGTATCTTCAGTGACATATTTGCAAACTTGTAAGCGGATACATTTTGGTATGATGAAGTTAGACTATAAGCAAATCAATGCCTTTGTGTTTAACTGTTTCCAGGGAAATTCAGTAAGAGGAATATATTTAGATTTCATTTTCCTACGAGAGACGTAATAGTTGTTGCAGTTTCAAAATCGTATAAGGCTTACATAATAAAAATAATATGATTTTTCTGCTGGTGTTAGAGAAGTCTTGGTTAAATTTAGAACTATTGTAGGCGGTAAAATCCAGACCACCTGTTAAAATCACAGTTGCAGGAAGAACCCTTTGCGTTAGTTTGTATTGGCTAGGTAATAGAAAAAGAGAGAGATTACTCAAAATGCAATTCAAATAGAAAGGTATTATTCAAAAGGTAAACTGATTTTCCGATAGCAGTTGTGTTTTTTAAAAATTTTATCACCTCTTAATGTTTCAAAATACACTACACCTTGGCCTCATGAAACACATCTGTGCAGTCTAAGTTGTGTGCATTGAGGGGATCAAAGGAATAGTTTTATGGGCTCAGCCGCAATCATACTTCATCTTCAAAATAACGTATGTGG
This sequence comes from Equus quagga, assembly GCF_021613505.1. Classification (NCBI taxonomy): domain Eukaryota; kingdom Metazoa; phylum Chordata; class Mammalia; order Perissodactyla; family Equidae; genus Equus; species Equus quagga. The sequence goes on from NC_060274.1 coordinate 70,945,004, forward strand.
GTGATTTTTCCCATCTCACAGAATGAGAAAATGATGTTCAGAAAGTTAAAGTTCTGGGCCCAAAGTCACACAGCCAGTAAATTAAATCACCAGTGTTTTAATAAATGTGTGCCTGATATTAAACATCCATGCTCTGTATTACTTCCAACTTAACAAGTGGAGATAAATTTATTTAATCAAGTGAGCCATTTCATCCTAATGATTAACTAGCTTACTGGAAAAGGCTAAATGAAGAATTTTTTGGACAACTTACTAGTAATATCTTCTTCATGTTAGATTGTCAATAAATATAATTAAAAGTAATTTATTGACTACTGTTTTTTCCAGTGACAACCAAATTTCTAAAAATCAGCAAATTCTGTAAAAGTTGTCCAATTATCACCTTTTCACACTGGCTTTAGGTTTGATCCATCACTTGGACCAAATGGTTGAGGTTTTTAATGGGATAGTTCATTTTTAGTGAACAAAACATGCTCTGAATCTTATGTAGATAACATTTGTCATCAGTTCATTGAAGACTTCTTTATTTTTCCATATAAATTTACTAAAACATAATACTCCTGAGTAACATATGCTCCCCAGGTTATTATTAGAATACAATATGTAAGAAGAAGCAAAAAAATGCAAGGCTAATACATTAACTGAGTGTTACATAAATACATAAATTGAGTGCCGGAGAATAGCAAAGTTGTAAATCTTTAAATTAGGGTACAAGTATACTAATAGGATGATACCCGTTAAGGGCTCTTGGCAAAGTCCCAATATAACAATTTCTAGTTGATGTTGCTTTCTGGTCAATAAGTAAATTCCCTCTTTGCTTTTCACTTTTTCTTTAGGAATGGCATCACCACATTCTTTTTAGTAAACATACATTTGCCTACAGTCCTTTCTTTTGTGAACAACTCTTTTCTGATCTATGTAAATCTGGTAGAGTTGTCAATCAAAAGGGCCCCGCTTTCTCCAACACTGTCTAGACAATTAGAGTCCGCCATCCTCTTTGCTACCCAACACAGCTATTAATTGAAAGGAGGGCAGGTGACACAAGCAGTGCCAAGAGGGGATGTCTCTTTCTCTTGTATAAAGCTTTACGTTCCTGAAGTAAGCCTATAGAAAACCTGGCAAGGATATAAAGGGGAAATATCAGAAGCAGAGCCAAGAGGAGGAAAGGGGTAAGGTAACGGGAGGGGGAGAGAGACGAGGGGAGGGAAGGGGAGACACTAACGACTTTGTTTGGATGCTTGGATCTAGTTGTCTTTGAATTCAGTAACTCTCTGAGTCTTCTTGGCTATTTATGTTAGTACATCCATCATTTCTAACTGAAAAATGTTATGGCTAATTTTTCCTTCTGTCATATTTATTTTACATGGAATTTATCTTTGTGGTGTACAAAGCTATGCTGCTCCTCTGAAATGACAATCTGTTGAATTTTGCTTGAAATTAATAATAATAACAAAATTACAATTATATTTGTGGTTGCTACTATCATAGCTAACATTTATGCAGCATTTTGCAGTTTCACATGTATTATCTCATTCAATCCTTATAACAATCCTATAATTTTGATGCTATTATCTCCATTTTTCAAGATGAGGAAGATGAGCTACAGAGAGTTCAGTGAATTTTCCCAGGATCACCCAGCTGGTAAATGTCAAAACTGGGATACAAATGCAGACAGTTTGAATTTAAAATCTACTCTCTGAACCAATGAGCAATGCTCTTTTATAACAGTTTGTGTTTACAAAAAAAGTGAGAAAGAAAGAGAGAGATCTCTTCACTGATATTTAACTTCTATGTGTAATCGTTACAAATTTTCTTTAGAGTACTGCTTATCCAACAGATTTCATGGCTTTTTATATCATAGATTTGTTCTTGGGGAAAATGTGGTTATATACACCTTAACCAAGTTGTTCTTTTCCCTCATGAAAAAAGCACAGCATGATGGACATTCCCCTGTCATTATAAAAACACGTTTTCTGGCAAACTTCATTTGAGTCTCAGTCAAAAATTTTTTTTTAATATCTTTAGCAGGAAATGAAAACTTTGAAGGGCTTATGATGAATAGTACATAGCAATGCTTCTCTCTGGAAGAGATATTTAGTAGATTCTTAAATTTCATCTAGTAATGCTTTTTTTTTTGCATGATGAGTAACATAAACATCTGTGTGTGGGCCTAGATATTTAACGAAAGTGAATTTCCACCCCCACCTGAAGAAAGGGGTGAGGAGGAAGGTTTCTATTTGCAATTAGCACGGTAGAAGAAGTTTTTCTCTTCCAGTCAGCTTCCTGGAGAATGTAGCTAGGTGAAATGCTTCATCATGCTTTAATTCCTCTGCTCTGAGCTAATCAAATCTAGGACCCCCTTGGCCGACTTTAGGGTTCATAAAGATTCATTTGAATTTCTCCTTTAAAGTTGAAGGAGGCTTTAGAAATGTGCTCCATTATCATTAAGGAGAAAAGAGTCACTATCTTTATGTCTCGTACAATCTACCAAAATTCCAGTAAAGAGAATCAGTCATAGAGTACAGCCTCAGAGAATGAAAAATACAGTCTGGGCCACTGTTTATGGTCGTGCCTGTTGTGCAAAGCCCTATGCAGGTGTTCTAAGCATGGTCAAACCAACCTGGGATTTGACTGCTATTCAGGTCGCTAAGCCAGAAATTTAAGTCAATTAGGGTTCTCTCTTTGCCAGCTCTACCTACTGAGGATGCAGTAAATATAAAAATGTTTAGAATAAATTTGACAGGAGTCATGTAAGACCTCAACACTGCAATCATTGCTTACAGAAATGAACACCTAAAAAAATGGAAATTAAATATTACAAAACAAATTTGTATTCTGGAAGACCCATTGTTATCAAGATGTCAGTCCTCACCAAATTGATTTATAAATTCAACACATTCCCAGTTACTATTCCAGCAGGTTTTGCTTTTTTTCTTTTAGGTAGAATTTGAGAAGCTAAATCTGAAATTTATATGAAAATGCAAAGCACCTAGAATCCTTAAAAAGAAAAAACAATACTTTGAACAGTTAAACAAACTGACTTCAGGAATTGCTGTTAAGCTAGAGTAACCAACATAGCATAGTACTGGTATAAGGAATGACAGATAAATGGAACAGAAAAGCTCAGAAACAGTTCCACTTGTACAGTTATTTGATTTTTGACAAAGGAGCTGAGTCATTCCAATGGGGAAAGAAAAATCTTTTCAACAAATGGCGCTGGAATATCCATAAAAAATAAAACGAATCTCAACTCCTACTTTATACCATCCAATCCTAGTGTTAGAAAAATGGTGTCTTTGCAAGGAAGATGAAGCAGTTGATCCAATAAAGACAAATTCTCTTCTTTCTCTGAATAACTCTAAAGAGTAAATGAAAAATAACTTCAGGTGTTACAGCCTTGGCATAGATGGGTCAGAGAGAAGCAGATCCTGTTCTATTTGTCAAAAGAGGACTCAATTCTGTAAGACATTGAGCTACCCTCAGAGATGTCTATTAAATTATTGTCCATAGTCTTAACCCAGCCTTTTCATCTTTACTAGAACATTAAAGGCATAGACTCAGATGGGTCAGTTAGCCAAATCAATCTAGAGAGTAAAATGCCCTTATTTTGATTATATCCTTCTCCAGATCCATTACTAGAAAAATACAGGTGACAATGCTCGCCGTTACTTCCAATTTACTTTATCCCCCATATCCAATAAAAAGGTTTCTTTCCTTTGTAAGTACCTGGTATTGAAAGGGCTTGCTGTGATTTGGCCAGATGAGTGAATTAGCAAGGATTAAGATAACTCATCTTCAATTTTTCTAGCAAATTTAGCGGCCTTCTTTGACAAAGTACATTTTCTCAAGACACGGTGAATTCCAGGTTGACTGTTGAAAGGGCCAGGCCAGCAGCATTTGGGACAAGGCCCTGAGACTTACCTGCAAAAGAAACAGACACTAGTCTTGAGGGGAAGTATTCTGAGAATCCGAATATGGAATTCAAAAGGAAGAGTAACAACAGCACATAATTCCAGGACAGATGTAACAAAATGTAGACTGAGTAGGGCAAAGCAATTCCGTCAGTCTGGAAGGAATAAGACACTGAAGATTACAGCCAGATGACCTCACAGAGAATAAGGAGAGCTGGACAAAAATTAGGTAAGGTGCCGGTGCTAGGAAAATGTTGGTGCTAAAATAGATACTTCAAAAAGAACTCAGGCAGCAAACTAACTAAGGCACAGACGCAATTGTTATTTAGAGATCCAGTTTATATCGCAGGGAATTGAAACAGGGTGAGATGTGGGGCAGAAAGCCTAAGGTTTGGGATTAAAACTGAAGGCATGAGTGGAGAAGACCGAGGGCAATCTTGTCAGTCACTGAACCTGAAACCGTTCAGTTTCTCTTAGATCTCCAGGAATTACAAAGAATGCATAGTCTTAACAAATTTATTTTCCTTAATTCCAAACAGTGTTGCTGTCCTGGACTTCTACCTGCTCATCTAGCCTAGTGAAGATGGATTAAATAAAATATTTTATGATTTTTCATGATTTCATGATTTTTTTGGCCTACCCTTAAACCTTAGAACTGTGTTTTTAAAAGTATGGTCCAAAGACAATATTCATCACGTTCACCTGTCCATCACATTCACTCCTTTTCTGGATTGTGCTTTTGGTATCAAGTCTGAGAACTCTGTTCAGTCCTAGGTTAAGATTCCCATGCAGTACCCCTGGCTGAATCAGAGTCTCTGGGGTTGCAGCCCAGGAATTGACATGGTAAAAAAAAGCATCACAGGTGACATTTAGACATAACAAATTTTGAGGATATAACTAAGTGACATCAGAGAAAATGGAGAGATATTGACAAAAACAAGGAAAACACAGCCTTAGGACAATCTAGAAAAATGGTCTAGAACCTGGGGCTAGCCTTTCAGTCAACTAACTTCTGGCTTTCTTTTTTTGGCTGCTCCCCTGATTTCTTTTACTATTTGACAGGCAGAGTTTCACTGAAACAGAAAGACCCCAAGCCCCAAATTACTCCTCCTAAGATTTACTTCTTAACATGCTATCTCACAAGGAGAAAAATGACCAAGAGAGAATGCCGGAAAACATTAAAAATCTGTCCACCGCCCCTTGGCCCCAGAGGGCTCTTTCCAAACATGTAGATGTCAAGCTAGACCCAAGGGGAGAGGAACTCTTCCAGCCTCTCTTTCTCCATTGGGTACATGTTCCTCCCTGAAAGGTGCAGGGGAAAGAATGTGAGGTTTACAGGGAGTAGTAAGGTAAGCGAAAGGAAGAATCCTGATTCTTCCAGCTGAGGCCAAGTCTGGAAAGAAATCATTGCGTTCACTTAGGACAACTGGATCCTCAGGATCAGACTGTTGGGTGAAGTTGTTGAACTAACTTCTGTCTAAGGGAGGGGTCCATTGCCTGGGGTTGTTCTAGCCCAGAGGCAATAATCCAGTATTCTGTAAACTGAGTCAGAATCAAGAACTTCTGACAGGAGTCTCGGCACCTGAATGGGAAAACTATCTTAAGGAGAAAGACAGTCTCCCCAGACTATTGTAAGAAAATGTTGCTTTTTGAAAAGGAATGACTCTGTTCCTAGCAAAACCCAGTATTGGCAACATTTTTGTCAGTTACTTTCGATTCTTATAACATTCAACCATTTAAATGCTTTTCTCTTTTAATAACACCAATGATTCATTCACTCGTTGCCATTAAATGACAAAAGCACAAGACCAAGCTTTAAATACAGAACAATAAATCATATGATCACGAAAAAAAGAGCACTCGCCATGTGGTCGGTGTGGCTGGCTTTCAGTTCTGTGCTTTGATTCCAAATCTGGGTCGCAGCAAAGATAATTATAGCAGTGCCATTAGCCTACCTAGCAGTCAGGGGAAGGGGTAATCACAATGCATTAGAAAACAGTGACCCAGCACTTCCATTACTTCTGAGGGCCTTAGCTACACCTAGGCTCACATGCATCACTACCAGTTTTGGAAGAGGTTGCTCTAAGGAAAACACTCGTACTCATGAGCAGTAATTATGATTATTACAGTTCATAAAACAATTTTAATGCCGTATTGTCAAAAAATGATCCTAGGAATCCTCTCTAACATCCCGTGTTAGGCTTCTAGCCAGACAAACACTATGGTTAAAAGTAACTGTGACAAAGAAGCTGTGTGGGTTGTAGAATTATAATCTTAATTTTTTGCCGGTTCCTTCTGACAGGGTCTTTATTTCAGAGTGTCTGTTGCCTAGAACATTTAGGAGGTGAAATCTGAACTCGTTTCACTTATAACTCAAGCCTGATTTGATTACAATAGGTTCGGTAGGATTGTTCAACTTTGCTAGTTGTAATGGAGTTTTATTTAATCAAGAGTTGTTTGAAATAAGTGAGCTAAAAGCATAAGCTCTGTGTGTCTGTTCATGTGTGTGTGTGTGTGTGTGTGTGTAGATTTTCATTACAACTGTGCTACTACAAATGAGACTTGACCTGTCTTTTATCATTTTTATTTGCCAACAGTATTTGCCAGTGTCTATAGTAACAAGCTAATTTGCTTTAGAAAAAAAAATTGAAAAGCACATAAAAACTATTTTCCCATTCCAAATTAAAATGCCTGCTAATGAGGTTAAACTAAACTAGTGTGGCATCTACATGAAAGTAGCGAAAACAAAACACAGTCTAAAACAGTTGCTGTAAATCTCTCTGAAATTCTGGGATTAAAATAATTTTAAGCTCATCTTTTGTTAAATAATATCTGTTGGTATCTTTTAGATAATTTATTAGAATAGTAAAGCAGTTATATTACTGACAGTAATACTGAGCTAAACATAGCAATGTGTGTTGTAATAATATCTGGCTTTGAATAATGTAGACTGGGCCTGAAACTCAGCTCTAGTCTAGAGGGGAGAGAGAAAGAGAGAGAGAAAGAGAGAGAGAGAAGGGAGAGAGGGAGAGATGGATGGATTCCACAGCAATGGTGGAATCCAGCAAGAACAACCATGCAATCCAAGACAGTGTCCAAAGGACAGCTAATTGAGATGAAACTCAGGCAAATGCCATGGGCATGAGTTCGGTCTTAATTGTGGGTTAGCAGCTAGCAATAGCTAACTTGAGATTCACATAGATTTGCCTGAAGAGCTTTTTAAAAAACACTCATTCCCTTGGCTCCACTATAGACAACATAAATTAGACTCTCTGAGATGGACTGTTAGTTAGTTTGTGTGTTTTTTTAAACTTTTATTTTGAGGTAATAGAAATTAATATGCAGTTGTCAGATATAGTACAGAAAGATCTCGTATACCCCTCACTCAGTTTCTACCAAGTGTAACAACGGGCATAACTATAGTACAGTACTTTAACCAGGAAATTGATTTTGGTAGAATTCATCTACCTTATTCAGATTTCAGCAATTTCACATGCATTCATTTGTACGTGTGTGTATGTTTGTATGTATTTACTTCTAGGCAAATTATTACACATGTATATTTACGTGGCATCCACCACAGTCAAGATACAGAACAGTTCTACCATGAAGGTCTCTCACACTACCCTTTTAGAATCACAGCTACCTCCTTTCCTCCTCTGCCAAGCCCTGGCAACTACCAATCTGTCCCTCTGCTCTTTAATTTTGTCATTTCGAGAATGTTCTATAATTGGAGTCACAGTGTGTGTACTCTTTTGGGATTGGATTTTTTTCACTAAGCAGAATTATCTGGAGATGCATCCAGGTGTTGTGTGTATCAATAGTTTGTTCCTTTTGCTTGCTAAGTAGTATTCCCTGGTACAACATCACACTACCAGTGGCCCATGGTACCACGGTATGTTTAATCATTCACCCATTGAAGGACATGTGAGTTGTTTCCTGTTTGGGGCTATTAAAAGCATATCTGCTAAGATCATTTGTGCACATATTTTTGTGTGAATATGTTTTCATTTCTAAGGCATAAATGCCCAAGTATATAACTGCTGGATTTTGTGGTATTTGCAAGTTCAGGCTGATAAGAAACTACCAAATTGTTTTCCAGAGTGGCTGCAATATATTACATTCTCAACAAAAATGTGTGATTGATAAACCTCCACATCCTTTAAAGATTTGGTGTTGTCACTATTATTTTAGCCATTCTGACAGGTATGTAGCAATATTTCATTGTTGTTTTAATATGCATTTTCCTAATGACTAATGATATTGTGCCTATTTTCCATCTCTTCAGTGGAATATCTGTGCACATTTTCTAATTGGATTGTTTGCCTTTTTACTATTGAGTTTTCAGAGTTATTTATTTATCCTAGATATAACTCCTTGTTGTATTTGTGGTTTGCAAATATTTTCTGCCACTTGATATTTTCTTTTCAATCTCTCTTCACAGGGTCATATGCAGCATGAAAGTTTTTAATTTTAATGAAGTTCTGTTTATCAGATTTTCCTTTTAGGATCGTGTTTTTGGTATCAAGTCCAAGAACTCTTTGCTTATTTTTGGATTTTCTCCTATTTCTTCCACCTCTGAATGATTTTGTAGTTTTCATGATGCATTTCAAGGTAATGTGAGTTTCAGGCATGAGGTTAGGTGGGGATTCATATTTATGCCTGTGGATATCCAACTGCTCCAGCACCATTTGTTAAAAGCCTTGTCTTTCCTCCATTGAACTGCTTTTGCACCTGTGTCAAAAAATGCGCCCCAAAATATGTGGGGCAGATTTTTGTGCCTCTCTTTTCTGAGTTCTTTATTCTGTTCAATTTATCTATGTGTCTATCTTTCTGCAAATACCAGCCTGTCTTGATTACTGTAGCTATATAGCAAGACTTGACATTGAGTAGAACGATTCCTCCCAATTTATTGTTTTTTATCAAAGTTGTTTTAGCTATTCTAGATCCTGTGCTTTAAATGTAAATTTTAGAATAAACTTACCTATGTCTACAAAAACTTTGATGGGATTTTCATAGGAATTGCATTAACCTATAGATTAGTTTGAAGATAATATATATCTTCACTATGTTGGATCTACCAATCCATTGACATGATATGTCTATTTATTTAGGTCTTTTATTTCTTTCGTCAGCATTTTCTAATTTTCAGCTCATGGATCTTGGGTGTTTTGTTAGCTTATAATTAAGTATTTCATTTTCTTGCATTAATTGTAAATGGTATTCTGTTGTTAATTTTCGTTCTCACATGTTCCTTGTTAGTATATTGAAATATAATTGGGTTTTGTGTATTGAGCTTTATTTTTGGGCAGTGAACTTGTATCCTGTGACCTTGCTGTGCTCATTTGTTTTCTGAGGATTTTATGTAGATTCCTTAGAATTTTCTAGGTAGATGATCCTGTAATCTGCAAATAGGGACAGTTTTACTTCTTTGTTTTTTATCAGCCTGGTTTTAATTTCTTTTTCTTGTTTAGTACTACCTAGAACTTTCAGTACTATGTTGAATAAGTGTGTTAAGACTGGAAATCCTTGACTTCTTACTAACTTAGGACAAAAACATTTAGTATTCAACATAAAGCAGGATGTAAATTTTAAGTTTTTTGTAGATGCTCTTTATCAAGTAGAAATACTTCTCCATTGATTCTCACTTACTGAGAGCTTTTGTCATGAATGTGCGTCGAGTTTTGTCAAATGCCTTTTCTTTGTAGCCTGATATGATTATGTGAATTTTCTTCTTTAGTTTGTTGATATGTCTTAGTCTTAGGCCAGGTAGCTTATATAAACAACAGAAATTTATTTCTCACTGTTCTAAAGAGTGGAAATCCAAGATAAGGGTGCCACCATGGGTAGTGAAGACCCTCTTTTAGGTTGCAGACTTCTCTTGTATCTTCACATGGCAGAAGGGGGCGAAGGAGCTCTTTGGGGCCTCTTTTATAAAGACACTACTCCCACACCATCCATGCGGGCTGAGCCCTCATGACCTAATCACCTCCCAAACGCCCCACCTCCTAATACCATCACCATGGTCACTAGGTTTTCAACACATGAATTTTGGGGAGAAACATTTAGACCATAACATGATATAATGGATTAGATAATATAATGGGTGATATAAAGTTGATCTTTGCATATTGATCCAGCTTTGCAAGCCTAGAATAAATCTCATTTGATCATGGTGTATAATTCTTTTTCTACGTTGCTGGATTCAACTTGCCAATATTTTATTGAGTATTTTTGTGTCTAATTTAATAAGAGATATTGGTCTACAATTTCTCTCATTTTTATATTGTCTTTGTCTAATTTTGGTGTATGGTAATAATGTCCTCATAAAATGAATTAGGAAGTATTTTCTGTCTTGTGGAAAAGACTTTGTAAACTTGGTGTTTCATACAATTTTCCATTGAAACTATCTGAGCAGCATTGGTATTTTTTAAAAGCTCCCTTATTGTCCTAATATGTAGCTAAGGCTGCACTAGTGATTCCTTTTGGCGAGTGATAAGATAGATAACATCAATAGAGTTTCTCCAAGATTATATTAGTTAAGTCATTCACAGAAAGACCTCAGCTGAGGTTGGGATAGAAGAGTAAGATCTAGTTTCCTGAAAGATTGGGATTTGCAAGTGGTACAGGGATCAGTCAAGCCAATTAGTGCTCAGAGGTAGACCAGGTTCTAAAAGAGACTGAAACACAAGTACACATACAAGAAATAATACATATTGTTTTGCACGGGGTTCTTTTCATTCAACAATATATCAAGAGCCTTTTTCCATTTCAGTGAGACAAATCTGTTTCATTCTATTTGGAAAATAGAAAATAGTACATGATACAGATAAGCAAAACATATTCATCCCCTCTGTTATTGTTCAATGTTTATAATATCTCCATATTTTAAACAAATATTTTACTGGTTATATCTAAGTATTTTTATTTATGTTAAATAAATCTAAATGGCTTATGCAAGTTTGCAGTGCCCATCAGAGATCTTAATATGTTGTCTAAACTTTCAGAATTACAAGATTACCATCAGGCACACTTAGTATCATATTCCCTTAGAAGGATATAGAACAGGAAACCTAATTTGCCATGAGCAGAATCAGGTGTTTTTCTTCCATTAGAATTTCAACATGCAGGCTTCTTACTATTTATTTATAGTTCTACCAATCCAAAAGCATTTCATCAAAAAGGGCCATTTTACCATTAGCAATTTGGCCCAGTAACACTGCTGACATTCTACCTTTAACAAGTTTCTAGGGAAAGAGAGCTATGAAGCTAATTGAGCCCAAGTTCAGTTCTTCATGAAGAAGGGAATGGGCATTGTCAACTTTTACCCACAATTTTAAATTTGAATAAATTCTGCCAAATTTTGCTCTAAAAAGTTTGTATCAGTTTATACTTAAGCATGAGTAAATGAGTGCTATTTTCCTCACAACTTTTCCAACATGGTATATTATAAGTTATTATAAATATTTTATTGTTTGCTAATCTATTACACTATTATTTTTATTTGGATTCCCCTGATAATAGGTAATTTTTAACATACCTATGATGGTTATTTAAAACTTTTTAGTGATTTATCTGCTTACATGACATTTTTCTATTGGGTTGTCTTCTTATTACTAATTTAAAGCAGTTTTACATTTTAGGAAGATCACATTTTGTCTGTTATATGTAATGTATGTATGTTCCTCATGCTCCCATTTGTCTTTTACCTTTTTTTTTTTTTTGCTGGGAAAGATTAACTCTGAGTTAACGTATGTTGCCAGTCTTCCTCTCTCTTTTTCTTTTCTTTTCCTCCCCAAAGCCCCAGTACATAGTTGTACATTCTGGTTGTAAGTCCTTCTAGTTCTTCTATGTGAGCCACCACCACAACATGGCTACTGACAGAAGACTGGTGTAGTTCTGCACCTGGGAATGGAACCCAAGCTGTCAAAGTGAAGCACACTGAACTTTAACCACTAGGCCATCAGGGCTGGCTCTGTCTTATACCTTTTTTAGGATACAGTTGCTGAAGATGAAGGCAAAACTAATTATGTGGTTGAATATGCCAATCTTTCCTTTATGTCTTCCGAAATTTGTATTAGGCTTATGATGGATTTTTATCACCCAAAATTCTAAACATATTTACCACATTTTCTATTGAGATTTTTATGTTTTGTGTATAAATTATTTGTTTTGTTTCATTGATCCATTTGTAGGGACTCAGTGTCTACTCTGTAATGGAAGTTGACTAGGGCATTGCCCTACTTCTCTTCCTGGCACCAAGCCCACCCTGGGAGTTCCCTAAGGCAGATCCGCCATTAAATTTAGAGCTCACTGGCTTGTGCCTGAGAGCTGTATCCTTGCACAGCAGTTCAAGGCACTTTAATTAATTACCTTGCCAATTGCCCCAGTGACTGCTCTGACTCCCAAGCTAGAATTTCTCTGATCCTGGGGAGTTTTCTGGTGTTCGATTTGGAAAACTTTCTTTTTTCAGAAGTCCCTATTGAGTTGTCAGTTGCTCACCTCTGTGGGGTTTCTTTTCCAATTAAATCCCATCTGCTTTATATCTTTAAGAAAGTTTTCAATAATCATTGCCCTCTGAAGGCATTCTTTCTGCTTTTCTAGGATAGTTTCTCCTGACATTTCAATGAGTTTTAGGGAGGGAAGTATGTTAAAGCTTACGTAGTCAGTCATCTTGACCTAGAAATAAATGATGGATTTTCAAAAAATCTTACTATATGCATACTGAAGCCTAAAACAAGGGATTGATTCCTAACTGGATTAGCATTCAAAAGAGAAAATATTTAATACAAAAGATTTGGATTAGATAAGCAAGAATAATCTTGTCACACATGAAAAATGTACTTTTTATACTTTCAAATATGCAATAATGGGGTCAAAAATTTGATTCAGTTAATATTAGTTTTTGGGAAAATGATTCAATCCTTAACATGATTCAATCAGCCTAATTTTTAATCAAGATAAAAGGAGCTTAAATTGTTAATAATAATGTTTAAAATATTCCAGTTAATGACATTATTGAATAAAATTATTATCAAAATACCATGCATTGAAAACTATGTCCACACAAAAACCTGCAGATGGTTGTTTATAGCAGCTTATTCATTATTGTCAAAACTTGAAGGTAACCAATATGCCCTTCAGTAGGTGAAGGATAAATAAATTGTTGCAAACCTGATTATATAATATTATGCAGCACTAAAATGAAATAAGCTATCAAGCCATGAAAAGACATGTAGGGATCTTAAGTGAACATGGCCAATCTGAAAAGGCTACATACTGTATGATTCTAACTGTATGACATTCTGGAAAAGGCAGAACTATGGAGAAAGTAAAAAGATCAGCAGTTGCCAAGAGTTGGGACAGAGGATGAAAAGGAGAAGCATGGAGTATTTTTAAGCCAGTGAAAATATTCTGCATGATACCATAATGATGGTGCATGTCATTATTCATTTATCCAAGCTCATAGAATGTACAACAGCAAGAGTGAACCCTAATGTAAGCTATGAACTTTGGGTGATAATGATGTATCAATGTAGGTTCATCAGTTGTAACAATTGTACTAGTCCAGTGGGAGATTGTGATAATGGGGGAGGCTATGTACGTGACGGCAGGGAGTATATGGTAAATCTCTGTTCCTTTTTCTCAATTTTATTGTGAATCTTGATCTGCTCTAAAAAAAGTAAAGTCTTAATTTAAAAAAATACCATGCAGGTTGTGAGTGAAAGCTTAATTTAGTGGGGTTTGGAATAATAATTTGAGACCTAACTTGAGATAAAATTTAATTCTGAATTTTTAATTCCTGTCTTATAACTGCAGTGACACAAGCTGACACCATAGTGGCACAGGTAACTGGCCTGAAGCAATGGAAGCACATTTTATGGAAGGTATAGTAGGATCACAGGGCTCTGGGTAACTTTATTGGGCACCAATGACATAGCAGCAATGAGATGCTCCCGAGTCATGTAGGGAGCAGTGGAAGGTATTGCCCTTTGCACATTATCAGTAAGTGCATCAACAGTGGTGGTAGAAAAAGAGCCAGAACAAGACAGAAAGAAAATATCAGAAGCCACTAGGTCATTCAGAAGATTTCATCATGAACAGACGAGACACCTCTTGATTCTCATAAAGGACTTGGAAAGATCTGATTAAAAATTCTGTGTTAGGAAACAGTTTAAAATGCTCACTTGACTTCATTTAGGCTATGTCACAGAAAGAGTATATAAATGAATCCGGAATTCTAGCCAAATCAAACATGGAAATATTCATTGATAAAAAAGATATTTAAGTAATGGGACTAAAAGAGCTCACCTAGGGTAAACGTGCAAGTAGACAAGAAAAGATGGAGCCCAGGGACACTACATCCAGACTAGTGCTTATTAAATATAAAATTAAAATTGTAGATCACAAATCTTGTTTTAATCAAGTGCCTACACCAATTTATAGAAATTATTATGTCATTAAAATGTAACAAGTTGTTAAAACAAACTATGATGTTGACTTTTGGTTTGCAATTTTTTGGGTGTAACACTTTGGAGGACAACTCGAATTGTATGAAATCACGTATTCCTGAACCAGCTTTACAGCTCTTTTGTTCCTGTGGGAAGGATGTTCACAGAGACTTACACCAATATTGAACTGAATTAATTTAATCTAATAAATATATATTGTGTTCCCAGGAGGAATAAGACATTGAGCTTGGTTCTTGTTTTGCATAAAATAACATTAAAAGCACAAATATTACCTTGAAAGACTTATAGCCTAAATGGAGAGAAAAATATATACAGGACTAACCATAAAAACAAAAGAAATGTTGCAAAATAACCATTAAAACAAAAAAAAAGTACAGAAAAGAGAAATTGAAACTTACTGTTAGAATTTGGAAAAGCTTCAGCAATGAGCTGGCATTTTAAATAGTTCTTTGAGAAGGAAGTTGATTTCAGTAAGTGGATAGGCAGAGATAACGTGTAAGGCAAAATGAAAGAAGATCATGAGTCAGAGAGACATTCCCAATAGAAAGCAGGTCAGGTAGTATTGTGGAATAAAAAGTGTTAGTTGAGTGTATTTGGGTGTAGGTGCAGGTGGGGAGTTGGTTTGTGGAAATCATACTGGAGAGTGAGTATGTTTTAATCTGGCCTTGATAGCACTCTAAAGAATAGATACCGAGCATTTGTTTTCAAGTTTGGGGAAAATGGAATATTTTAACCTCCGAATTATAAATAATGTTGTATTCTGTAATGTTCCTGCATTTAATCTGAATTAATATTTCAAAGATTGTTTTAGGGAGATGTTATTACAGGTAGTGTTTCCCCCCCCCTTTCTACTTTTAAATAGTTTTCTAATTTTCTGTAGTACATATAAATTGCTATTTATAAAAAAGTATTTTCTCATTATGAAACTTAGTAAACATCTTTTTGTACTTACTTTTCCTTCATTTAAATTATTGCTCATGGAAAAGATATCCCATGCAATGGAAATCAAAAGAGCACAGGGGTAGCCATATTTATATCAAACAAATAGACTTTAAGTCAAAAATTGTAACAAGAGACAAAGAAGATTATTATATAAGGACAAGGGAGTCAATTCATCAAGAAGATATAACAATTATAAATATATATGCACCCAACAGATAACAGTAACTAACGTATCTGAAGGAAGAAATAGAAAAGAATACAACAATACTAGGGGAATTCAATACCCCACTTTCAACAGTGGATATATTATCCAGACAGCTAATCAGTAAGGAAACATTGGACTTGAACTATACCTTTAGTCAATGCCTTAGACCAAACAGGCCTAAGAGATATATAGAGAACATTTCATCCAACAGGAGCAGAATACACTATCTTCCAAGTGCAAATGGAATATTCTCCAGAATAGATCATATATAAGGTCACAAAACAAGCTTTAGCAAATGTAGGAAGATTGAAAACATACCATGTTCTTTTCCAACCACAATACTATGAAACTGGAAGTCAATAACAGGAGGAAAACTAAAAAAATTCTAAAATATGTGGAAATTCAACAATAAACTCCTGAGCAATCAATGGGTCAAAAAAGAAATCAAAGGGAAATTTTAAAAAATTTTGAAACAAGCAAAAAGGGAAACACAACATGCCAAAACTTATGCAATGCAGCAAGCACAGTTCTAAGAAGGGAGTTTATAGTGATAAATGCCCACATTTTTTTAAAAAAAAGAAAGATCTCAAATAAACAACTCACTTTACACCTCAAGGAACTAGAAAAAGATCTCAATAAACCACCTCACTTTACAACTCAAAGAACTGGAAATAAAAGAAAACTAAACCCAAAGTTAGCAGAAAGAAGGAAATAACAAAGATTGGAGTGGAAATAAAATAGAGATCAGAAAAACAATAGAAAAGATAAATGAAAATAAAAGCTTGTTTTTTTAAAGATAAACAAAATTGACAAACCTTTGGCTAGACTAAGAAAAAAAGAGAGGAAATTCAAATAAATAAAATTAGAAATAAAAGAGGAGACATTACAATTCACATAGCAGAAATACAAAGGATGATGAGACTACTATGAACAATTATACGCCAACAAATTGGATAACCTAGAAAAATTGGATAAATTCCAAGAAACAGGCGACATACCAATACTGAATCAGGGAAAACTAGAAAATCTGAACAGATTGATTACTTGTAAGGAGATTGACTAAGTAATCAAAATCCTCCCAACAAAGAAAAGCACAGGTCCAAGTGGTTTCACTCATGAGTCTCCCAAATATTTAAGGAAGAATTAACACCAATCTTTCTCAAACTCTTCGAAAAAATTGAAAAGAAGAGAACACTGCTCTCATTTTACAAGGCCAGCACCACCCTGATACCAAAGCCAGACAAGGACACTACAAGAAAAGAAAACTATAGGCCAATATACCTGATGAATATAGATTTAATAATTCTGAACAAAATTTTAGCAAACTGAATTCAACAGCACATTAAAAGCATCAAACAACATGATCAAGTGGGATTTATTGTTGGGATGCAAGGATGGTTCAACATACACACTTGAATTAATGTGATACACCACCTTAATAGAATAAAAGATGAAAATTATATAATCATCTCAACAGATGCAGGAAAAGCATTTGACAAAATTCAACGTGCTTGCATGATACAAACTCTCAACACGTTGGATCAAGAAGTGATGTACCTCAACGTAATAAAGGCCACATCTCACAAACCCACAGCTAACACTATATGCCACAGTAAAAGTTTGAAAGCTTTTCCACTAAGATCAGGAACAAGACATGGGTGCCCACTCTTACCACTCCTATTCAGCATAGTACTGGAAGTCCTAGCCAGGGCAATTAGGAAGAAAAAGAAGTAAAAGATATCCAAATTGGAAAAGCAGAAGTAAAATTGTCTCTGCAGATAATGATCTTATATGTAGAAAATCCTCAAATTCCGCCAAAAATCTGTTAGAACTAATAAACAAATTCAGTAAAGTTTCAGGATACAAAATTGATAGAGAAAAATCAAATACAATTCTATATACTAACAACGAACTATCTGAAAAGGAATGAATAGCATCAATAACAATAAAATATTTAGGAATAAATTTAACCAAAGATGTGCAAGATCTGTACACTGAAAACTATGATGTTGGTGAAAGAAATTGAAGAAAATACAAATGAATGAATATCTCATGTTCATGGATTAGAAGAATTAATAGTGTTAAAATGTATATACTACCCACAACTGTCTATGGATTCAATGCAATCTTTATCAAAAATTCCAATGGCATTTTTTGCAGAAGTAGAAAAACAATCTTAAAATTCATGCAGAACCACAAAATACCCTGAATAGCCAAAGCAATCTTGAGAAAGAAAATATCACACTTCCTGATTTTCAAACTGTATTACAAAGCTGTAGCATCAAAACAGTATGGTACCAGCATAAAAACAGACACATAGGGCAATGAAACAGAATCGAAAGCTCAGAAATAAATCCACTCATTTAAAGTCAACTAATATTTGACAAGGGAGCCAAAAATACTCAGTGGGGAAATGATAGTCTCTTCAATAAACGGTGTTGGAAAAACAATAACCACATGCAGAAGAATAAAATTGGACGTGTATTTTACACCATTCACAAAAATTAACTTAAAATGGTTTAAAGACTTAAATAAAATACCTGAAACCTTGACCTCCTAGAAAAAAAAACACAGAGAAAAAGCTCCTTGATATTGTTCTTGCCAAGATGTTTTGGATATGACACCAAAAGTACAGGCAACAACAGCAGAAATGAAGTAGGACTACATAAAACTAAAAAGCTTCTGCACAGCAAAAGAAACAGTCAACAAAGTGAAAAGGCAATCTGTGGGATGGGAGAAAATCTTTGCAAACCATCTATCTGATAAGGGGTTAATACCCAAAATATATAAGGAACTCATACAACTCAATAGCATAAGATCCCAAATATCAGATTAAAAAGTGAACAGAGAACTTGAATAGATATTTCTTCAAAGAAGACATACGAATGGCCAACAGGTTCATGAAAAGATACTCAACGTCACTTATCATCAGGCAAATGCAAGTCAAAACCACAATGAGATACCTCACACCTTTTATAGCGGCTGTTAACCAAAAAGACAACAGATAAAAAGTGTTGGTGTGGATGTGGAGAAAGGAGAACCCTTGTGCACTGTTGGTGGGACGACCACTGTGGAAACAGTATGGAGGCTCCTCAAAAAATTAAAAATAGGACTACCATATAATTCAGCAATCTCACTTCTGTGTATATATCCAAAAGAAATGAAATCACTCTCTTAAAGAGAGTGTATACTCCCATGTTCATTGCAGCATTATTCACAATAGCCAAGACATAGAAACAACCTAAGGGTTCGTTAAAGGATGAAAGGATAAAGAAAATGTCACATACATAAAAAATATTTATGTAAATAAAATTATATATAAAATTTTAAATAAATATATATGATTAAAATGTGATATATATATATATAATGGAATATTATTCAACCATTAACAAAAAAGGAAATCTTGCCTTTTGTGACGACGGGGATGGACTTCGAGGGCATTATGCTAAGTGAAATGAGTCAGACAGAGAAAGACAAGAACTGTTTGTTCTCACTTATTTGTGGAATCTAAAAAGGCAAACTCATAGAAATAGAAAGTAGAATAGTGGTTACCAGGGCCTGGGGAATGGGGGAAATGGGGAGATGTTGGTCAAAAGTCACAAACTTCCAGTTATAAAATGAATAAGTTCTGGGAATTTCATCTGCAGCATGGTGACTATAATTAACAATATGGTATTTTACACTTGAAAGTGCTAAGAGAGTAAATCTTAAATGTTATCACAAAAAATTAGCAATTGTGTGAGATGATGCATATGTTAACTCACCTTGTTGTAGTAAGTATTTCACAAAATATACTTTTATCAAATTATCATGTTGTATACCCTTAAACTTATGTACGTTATATGTCAATTACATCTCAATAAAGACAAAAACATAAATGCTATTATATGACTTTTTTGTGGTTCAATTAACATTCCAATTTAAATCCAATTTTAAGTATATGGATTTTATGATGGGAAATTTGTTTTTTCAAATTATTTTGTTTGATGGAAACATGGGCTAAGAAGAGTAGAGCATGGCTCTTTATTTTCCAATTAAGAACTTCAGTTAAAAACATGCAGATGTGTGGATTTTCATTAATGCTCTGTTCATTCATGCATCCATTCATAAATATCATCGATGACCTACGATATGCCAGTTATTACACTAAGTCCCAAGGATTCTATGATGAATACTTCACCTAGGGAGCTGGAGTCACAGACTGCACTGATGTCTGGAAAGAAGAATTTTTCTTTTTCTTTTTTATTTTCCCCATCAGGTGTAAACCACAGCCAAGGCATGAAGGGCAAATAAAGTTCAAATATTTGCCTTGAAATTATTTATTTTCATAGAAAACCATTTGTACTCACTGAGGGATCAGATATGGAATACTTTCCTCTCCTTTTGTACATCCTGGTGGGACAGTAAAAGTGTAATAATAAAACCCATAGAATACTCTCAAAAGACAAGTATTTTAGTTCTGGCTTTATTATGGTCTTATTGCTTCAAGACTATAAAAAGATAAATGGAAAAATTTTATAAGATACTCATGAAATTACTTTAGTAGCATAACAGAGTTCTGAAGGTGGATCTTCTGTAAAATGGATGCAGCTGTTTATTTCACGCTCTTGGTGTTCTTCAGCATTTTTGCCTTGCCATTTCTCTGCTCATGCATTTTTTCTTGGAATGTCCCCTCCCCCCAATTTTGTGTACCTGGCAAATGTTTACATATTGCTGAAGTTCAAATACTGTATATTTTCACCTGTTCCTGTAAGCTCTTGATAGCCAGTTAAAATAATAATTTCTTAATTTGTGTTAACAGATTATAGAATATCTACCACTCTTATAGCATCTTCCATGCATCATATTATTTTGCTTAGTTTTCACTTAACTGAGAGTTGCTTGTGAGCAAGGACTAATCTAAATAATTAGTAGTAGTTTTAAAATTTCAGTTTATGATATAACGCCTTGCACATCATAGACATTACTTCTGTTTTCTTTAAAGCAAATCATAAAGTTTGTCATAGAAAAATAAGTAGTAATGATTCCGATGACTGACCTTTAGTATTATAAAATAAATCAAGCTACATTTATTTTTGGATTCCCTTCAGTGTGATGTACTTTGCTTTTCAAAAATAACTTTCTTCAAGAATTTTGAAGGCAAGGTTCCTAAGTTCCAAAGCCTGACTATTTTTGTCCTATCACCTCATTTCTGCCACATCTATGAGCCAATAGTTGGCCTTGCATGCTTTGCCTATTAAACTCTTAATGTGTTTAGAATGGGTTTTTTTATTTATGAGTATAGTGTCACACACAATCTTCTTTATGCTGTCTTTTCAACAACACTATTTTAGGTAAAAATTATTCAAAGTTAATCTGAATGGACCAGAATGACCTAGCGAATGAAAAATAATAATTTAATCCAAGACAAAAAGTAAAATTTGACTATCCAAATTATTGTCATAACAGAATATGGATTATCATGGTGATGATGATGATAACTGAAACTTTACAAGTAAAGTCTTCAAACATTAACAACCACTACCACCATCGACAGCAAAAACAGCACCAGAGAGAGAAGACAGTGCAAACAAACACTCTTTTAAAACATGTTTTAGTATAAAATTCCAAGGCATTCTGGTCGAATAGTAGCAATATACCTCTTAAATTGTAAATATAAGTTGCCTATATAGTATTTCTCACCCTCTTCAACAAATGGTGACAAATCATTGCAATTTACCATGCTTTAAATCTAGCCAGTACTTGAGAACTCAATTAATTTAGAAGGACAAAGAAGATGACCATTCTGAGAAGCTTCTTATCTTTTCAGTCAGATCATCAACAAAAGAAATAAATATTAAAATTGTTATTGAACATCTATTGTGTGCCAGGCACTGGGTACAAAGTAGTAGATAACACAGCCCCCACCCACTGGAGAGAAATATAAGTAAATAGACAACTGCAATGCTGTGTGATAAAAACTACCCAAGCTGGGGAGTAGGCGTTATCAAATCATACACCTTTTGGAGACAACAGAGGCCATAAGAGAGTTTTATGCAATGAGTGACATGATCACATTGTTTGAGCGTATACCCCTGCTCCATCTTTAGCTTACCTTTTATACTAAGACTGGAAACCATTTGAAAACATTTCTTCCCAAATTCCAGACTTTCCAGATGTATATAAAATCATTTACTCACAAAATCTTTAGAGTAAAACTATATTAATGAAGAGAGCACGTTGATGACATTTAGGTTAGAATATTGAACAAAATAGTTAGGTATATTATAAGCGGCGTTGAGAGCCTTTCTAGGATATGAATTCCTTTCAGATTCACCTTGAGGCCAAGAAACCTCTGGGTGTTTGGAATAGGGAGGAGTTCAAATGTCAGCCTTGCAAAGGTGTTTTGGCGCCAGCTCAGACTAGCTCAGAAGAACTGATTCTGTGGGCCACAGAAAATTTTTCTACTGTTTTCTGACTAGGCAGGTCCACTTTTCGTTCCATTTAGGTGTCTTCTCCTCATTACTAAAACAATGACAACAGAACCACCAATTTCCCCAAATTTCTTCCATACAAAATTTGGTTTCATGAAATTGAATTTTATCCTTGAAATACTTGTAAGTTTAGATTCATCCTCCATATATTATTTGCCATTCTTCCATTTATCCTCAAACCCAGAATGTGACACAGGGTGAATCTAATATTGAATATTTTCCTCCATGTCATGGTTAATAAGATTTTAGCAGTTATCCTGGCAAGAGAGCATTTCCAATATGACTATTATTATGTTATTTATGCTTTTATTAGCTTTTAAAAATCACAAACTGAATTGTTCCATGAACACTAGTTAATTTCAATAAGCATTCTATTAGTGTTGAATTACATAGAGTTAGTGATTGCTAAGCACATCTTTAATCATTCATGTCAAAGGCAGAATAACTTGGCTTTCTTTTTGTGGTTTCCAACATTTTGAACAATTCAGCCGAATATTAATACTGGTTTACTACATTGGACATTGTCTTTCACATCCAATCACCAAATGATGAATATCAAAGTGTCTACGTAATTTCCTCATGATTCAGAACTCATAAATTAACACTGTTCCAGCAAACAATTAAGTTTGCTATGGACACACAGGATATTCTTGGCAAAAGAGTTATCGAACAAGGAAATGATTAGAGGTCTTTTGAGAATTGCATGCTGGTCTGCACTTCATTTTTTATGCAAATTCAAAACCAAGATTATGCAAATATTCTTTTGAGGAACTTCTGTGCTGTTGTCTACCAAGCACATTTTTCAACTCTGGTTGGTGAAATAACATCTTGCCAAAAGCAAAACTAATTTATGTAGTAGGATTCTGCTCTATCCCCTGTCGACTCGTAAAATATCATTTCTTCTGTGCTATGAGCCTTTCAGGTGGTAAAGTGGTAGCAGCATGGTGGGGGGTGGGTGTTATATTTGCAACTGCCAATAAAAAATTTTGGAAAATCTTCCAGGCTCCAGGAATCCCATTTAAATATCCCCAGGTTGATATTTAAACAGCGATATGAATTCTTTGAGGACTTTTCTCTCGTCCACTGGAAATCTGAGTAATATAACATAAAACTACATCTTCTAGGTTTAAGAAAATCTGTTACTTATAGGCCATACATTCCAAAGTCAAGAATAATAATACAATTAAAGTCCTTCTCACATCTATGATCGAAATAATTACATGTGCTTGAAAGGATTTATTCTCCCAAATCTCATACTCATTCAAGGTGAAATTTCCCAATTATATTTTGGTCATGCCTTCTCATTTTAAGAAAGCTCCAAGCATTATGATTTAACTCTCATACATTCATATGTGAAGTAAATTGCAATGTTATCCAGGTCAACTATTCTAAAATGCTTGCAAGTAATCAGAAACACAGTAAGGATGTTTCAAAAAATTAGAGACTGCCGAATCCCTCTAGGGAGATTCTAATTCAGTGAATGCTATAGACTGAATATTTGTGTGTCCCTCCCAAAATTCATTTGTTGAAACCTAATCCCCAATGTGATGGTATTTAGAAGTGGGGCCTTTGGGAGGTGATTAGGTCATGAGGGCAGAGCCCTTATAAAGAGACCCCAGAGAATTCCCTTTCCCCTTCTGCAGTGGGAAGACCCAGGGAGAAGACAGCTGCCTAGGCTGCCTAGGCAGCCAGCTCTTACCAGATACTGAATCTGCTGGCTACTTGATTTTGGACTTCCCAACCTCCAGAACCGTGAGAAATAAAATGTTTGCTGTTTACACCACCCAGTTTATGGTATTTTTGTAATAGCAGCCAGAATTAACTGGACCACAGATCTGTGGGATATGGGAAAAGGGAGTAGGGAGGGGGTTGTGTAGGAAGGGCTGCAGGTACAATATGGTATGTGTGTGTGTTTATGTGTGTGTGAGGCACACAATCCTGCAAGTATGTTACATAATACTCTCCAGGTGATTTTGGGAAATAAGAATCTAAGATACTTTGGCACTGTACTTGTGGAAATCTGGCTGTAAAATATTAACAGGATATTTTGCCTGCAGAAGAAGATCAGAGAAGGGAACAGAACATAGTTTCTCTCATTTTTTTTTCCACATGGGAATACTGCAGGCGTCCTATAAAATCCAAAGAGAAAGATCAAACACTTGAATAGTAAAAGCAGCATACCTGTCTCTTCTAGGGCGCCTTGAGGAAAGACACAAAGAAGGAAAGTGTGGGCAGCCTCTAGAACTGTACGTTGTACAATATCTAGTGGTTTATTCTTTGCAGAGATTTATGTTTAAAAACATGCTTTTTTTCTAACTATAAAAGAAAAAACCAAGTTTAAGGAGAAAGAGGATATTGCATAGTTTCAAATTATCTCCTCCAAAATATTTATCATTACAGTGATTTTAACAAATGTCCACAAATTTTTCATACTTCTCCCTAAGGAGGTGGACCGTAACTAACCTCCCTTTGAGTGAGGGCTAGACTTAGTGACTCTCTTCCAACAAATAGAAGGAAAGGGAAAAATAGCAACTTTACTGTGGAGAAAACTGGCATCCATCACTTATCCACATGATTAAAATTAACACCACAGCAATAAGTCATGTTGATATTGTGTAATCACTGACACAATGAGGGCACTTCACCTTTGAGGTGTTCCTCCCTGAAATACATAAGCCCAGTCTAATGATGAGAAAACATCTGAGAAACCCAAATTGATAGATATCTACAGAATACTTGACCTGTACTCTTCAAAAATGTTAAGCCCGTTAGAAGCAAGGAAAAGGTGGGAAACTGTCACAGTTTAGAGAGACTGAGACACGGTGACCAAATGTAACATTGTATACTAGATTGAATCCTGGAACAGAAAAAGATAATCACTGGAAAAACTGTTTAAATTTGAATAAAGCCTGTTGTTAAAACAATAGTAACTAACTAAATGCTGCATCAACTCCCAGTAAAGAAGTAACACATTGTCACTGTAAATATAGGAAAACACTTAGAAAAACGTGAATAATCCTTAGTATGATTATTCATATGTAACTACTTTTAATATTTTGATGACTTCTCTCACAAAGAAAATGTATATTTTACATAGCTGGAATCACAATAAGTATGAAATGTTAAATCCTCTTTTGCAATTCACAGATATCATAAATATTTTGTCCTCTATTCAAAGTTATCAAGAATATAATTTTAACGATTTTGAAATATTTATACATTAGTACTTTAATATCATATTTATTTGTCCTTATAAATTTCTATGCTTTATTCATTATGGCCAGTGCATTTTGTTTTTTGTGGAGTTTTTATGCATCCTATATTAAGAATTTTTTTCCCAACCTGAAATTGACGTTATCTTAATTCAGGTTAATATTTCCCTTCCTGTATGCTGCAAATATATGTAATGGAAACAGTTATGATTTTTCTGTTACTCATCTTTGAACCAGAAGGTATATTTGCCAAGAAGTGAAGTGAGTGGATTACTCTTGATCTCTCTCTTTGTTCACTAGCATACTAACAGAATTCTCTTTCCAGATGTACACTAGAAAGGGAATGGATGTAAAGGTTAACTGAAGTTCTACTGTTCAGTAGGCCTTTATTCTATTAGATATATTGAACTACATAAGCTCTTTCATTTCCTTTATCTCTCTGCCTAAAATTAAAATATACTTCTATACACTCTGAATACATCTCTATTTATGTAGCACCAGCTATAAAATGCTAAAATATAAATTGGTGAGCTAATACAGGCACTCACCTGCAGGAGCAAAGAATAATAGTAGATATCTGAAATTTACTGTATCAGTCTCTTTTTCATGTTTTCCCTTGAGTGTTGTCTTTAAAAAGATTGATTTGCCTCACAGTCACATACTCCCTCTAATTTTAGTGTGTTTAGTTCTCATTTACATGATCGTCCAATAATTGAGGAATTAGTAAATTGATGGAATCTAGAAGTTTGCTGGATAATTAGGGAGACAATGTCATTGAACATGAAATATTCACAAGAGCCTTGATCCATAAGAAATTTTTCTGAAGCAAGGGGCAGTGTATAACACAAGATGCCAGGAGTCCAGAAGAAAATAGATCATAGATGATACACTTAATGATAAACAGCCATGAGTGGTTGGAGGAGGTGGGAGCGGAGGGGTAATGGCACATTTGCCAGTGAACTCCCCGCATCCTTACTGTGATATTGTCTCTGATGCTTCAAGTAGAATGTCAGCTTTTTGGCACAAGAAGAGCTTCAATATTGAAGTAAGGAAGGACTCCATGTAGTAACATTAGAGGTAAGGATCTAATTTTTCTTCAACATGGCTACCTAATTGTTCCAATATTAATAATTAAATAATCATTCTTTCCCCCACTGATTTGATATACAAAATTCATCAGTTACTAAATTCCCATAAGTATTTGCATCTGCTTCTGGATTCCCTAGGCTGTCTTTTATGCCCCGGCACCATGCTGCAGCTGTACTATATGCTTTCATGTATGGAATAGATTTCTTTCCTCAAAAGTTTTATGTTTTCTTGCATTTTAATATTTTTTCTCATGGAATTTAAAATTACTTAGCTTAGTTTCTCCCAACACATATTTTTAATATTTCCATTGTGATTGTATAAATTTGGAGGATAATTCTAAGACAATTCATGTTTCATATCCAGAAATCTGGTTGATGTTAGGTCCTTTTTATGTCCTCTAACAGCATTTTAATGCTTCTTCATAAAGATATTGCATATTTCTTGGTAAGCGTATTTGAGGCTATTTTATCCTTTTAGTTAGTTTCTATGGTAAAAGGAGTATTTTATTTCATCTTCTAAGTCATTATCGTGGATATAGAAATGACAAAGATAGATCAGATTGAATAAAAATTTAAAAAAACTAGTCATATGCTGTTTAAAAAATATACATATGATACAAAAGTTTGAAATCAAATACCAATATTTTGGAGATTCTAAAATTAATAAAAACTAAAAAAGACTTCAAGGCACAAAAACTCCTTATTTAACAGCAAGGATGACTTTATTCATACATTTTTATGAAGATGTAATGCACCTGTCTAAGTTTCATTGACAGATAATTAAAATGATAATTTCTATGTTCAAAATATTAAATCACACATATTAACCAAATTCCCAGGAAGTCTAGGCTTAATCAAGAATAGCTTTTCCAAGCATGCTACTTGCCTGGTGACTAATGCCAGGACAATTGCAAAGGTCTGTGTATAGACCTCTCCAATCATCTACTGCCTTTGGAATTCTCATCCTTGTATTGTCTTGTAGTTCTCACTTCCACACAACCCTGCATTCCTTCATTCCCCTCCCCCAAGCACTCTGTAATCTGCTCTTTGGTCTTTAAACTACTTTGCTTCCTAAAATATTTCTTCTCATTTACCTCTTCACCACCTCTCCCAAGATAGTTATCAGGCCTGGTGACACATAATCTTAAGGTCCTGTGGTTTTGGCAGCATTGGTGGGTGTGGCTTTGATTGGCAGCTTTTAGCGAGAGACTGTAAACCACATGGTCCTTAACAGGAAAGAGGAGCTCTGGCAGTGAAAGGCCTGAGGAATGCCTTTCAGTCCTCTGCACTGTGTTGGCCTTCTTCATGTGTCTCTGATTAGTGTTTAATCAGTAGGACTGGCATTGGTGCCGTGGTCATGATCATCCAGAGGTACCCCACAGTCATACTGCCACCACTACTGTTTCTTAAAGGTTAGCTACTTCAGTTCAACTTAAGGTAGCCATTTTCCTCAAGGCCAGGATGCTCATCAGGAGGGATACTGTCATTATTCACAGCTCCAGGTAAAATTGGTCTCCTCTCTGAAGGGCTAGACCCTGAAGTGGGTCCCTGGAGAATAGGGACCCAATTCAAACATTCTCCCTTATTTTTTAAGGGCCCTCCCATTCCAAATGTTCTTCAGTATAATTTGTTATTAATTGTGGTCAAGGCTGCTCATCATAAATATGTTCATAGCTTTGAACTTCAAAGGTCCACGTTTCAGTATCTCTCTTCCAAGCAACCTACTCCAATGTTATGTAAGGTCTCTGACAATCCAGTATGCTGCTAGGCGCTCCGCCTCAGAAGAGGAGGCAGTTCCTCCGTTATAGTTGGAGAAGCAAATGGGTCCATTCAATTTGTTTTACTGCAACAAAATATGATCTACCTTAAATTCTGTTTTTTGCTCTAAAAGAACAAATGTGTTTACAACTTTTAATAATCATTGTTTTTTTGGTTTCAAAATTTAACAAGTAGTTTTCATTAGTGATCCAGTATTACATACTGATGAAGAAACTATTTTAGCATAAAAGTCAAACTAAAAGGGATTTGCAATCCTTTTCAAAGGTTGTATGTGCTATAAGAATGCTGTTAGATAATTTCATGCTAATTCACTTTTAACATTAAATCTAAGTTTCTCAAACTGTTTCAGAAATTAGCTGTATTTCCTAATGTAATGGATAAAGGTTATCTGCACATGAGGACTGTTAGAGATTTTAGGCCTCCATTTATTTGGATTATGTCTTTGTGTGGCATCTTTTTATGTGATTGCTGTCCCCTTTTCTTTTTTCTCCCTTCTCCCCCTCTTCCCTTCTCTTTCACTGATTCCACCAGACCTCCTTCCGCTCTTTTCCTCTTCTTTTCTCTGCTCCTCTAGCCTTTATCTATCCTCTTCTTCCCCTTCCTTCCCCTCCTCCCTTCTTTGCTAATCACTTACTTTTTTCTTCTGTTCTATTTTCTCTTTACTTTCTTCCTATTTCCTCTTTTCCTCCCCGTTCTCTAGCTCTTGTCACTTCTTATTCTTTCCCCTCCTCTTTGTCTTCTTCCTCATGTATTCTCCACCTCTTTCTGATCACTCTCTTCTTCATCTTTCTTTTCTTTCTAAATACTAGAATTTATCTTTTGTGCAGTCTATTTTTGAAAGCAAGAAGTAACTCAATGCACAAGAGTAAAAATTAAATTAATTTTAACATCATAGAATATATTAAATGAACCTAAATATTAAATGCATTTTCCAAAGAATACAATTCACTTAAAAATTATCTGTATGTCCTTAAAAATATACAGACCTATATTTATTAACTATATGAATTTAAACCTGCTTGGATGGAACATTCACTTTCTCCAAAACGCTACTCAAAATACCATGGAAATACAGAGTAAAAAACACACAAATCAAAACAACAACTATTGTCCCTTAATAATACAATTTATCATTTGGTGGGAATGGATTTGCATAAATGTATCCAGATGGTCATACCAAGTTTTGTCTAGATGCCACATGTGTTTTATTTTGTATTTATATAGTCTACATTCTGTTCCAGAAAAGTATTAAGGAAATATGGCTCATCTACATCATCATCCTCACTCTATTGTATTCATTATTACAGTCTGTCCAAAAGGAAAGGCCATTTCTTGCGTATCTATGCAGCTCCTATGGTCTCAGCCCATTGCCTATACATGCTACACAATTATTTACTAAAGAGTCCTAACATGCTGTGAGCCATCACACCTGGGTTAGAATTTGTGTTGTGTAACTCCCACACTTCCAACAAAAAGTCTTTTCACCGTATACAGGTAAAGGACAAAATTTAGGACCTCCTCTGGCTAGAGGTTCAATTCTCTGTCACTTTGGAATTAACAAAGGAATACATTATATTCTCCCCCCCCCCCCCCACACACACACATATTATGCTCATTGTGCTCATTAGGAGCACTTCCCAGTTTTCTCTCCCTTTGATATACAGAATTTGAGTTAAACCTCTGAACAGAGAAAGTCCCCTTTAAATTTGTCTCTGAGGCACAATTGCCAGGTCCACTAGTAAACAGCTCCATTCTCCCTGCAGATGGAAGCACTTTTGGTGTCAAACCAGGTCGCCCTCCTTTGGGCACCAGCAGAAGCTGAGGCAGAGCCTGCAGATAGTAGCGCATCAAAGAGCTCAGCATTTAATTAGAGCAGTCTTCCAGACGACATCGTCCTGGTTTTCCCATGTCCACACTGGACATCAGCTTACAATTTGAAATATTCTGTACATTTAAGACAAGGGAGCTTGATTAAATTATCTCCAAGGTCCATTCCATTTTGAAACTTCTTTTTATGAATCTATGAGCAGTTAAATGCATGAAATGAGTAACAAAAGTAATTGTCTGAGAAAAATTTACCTGGCATTCTGTTTGTGGCTTCTGTGACACAATTAGTCACAATTGAGTGTTTATTGCCCAGATGGGTATTATCAGCTACTCATTAGCATGTATGGTCATTGTTGAACTGAATGGGGAGCAAAAGAAGGTCCACTGATAATGCATTAATCCTTTTGATTTGTGCTTAAAGGAGTGCCCATTCACTGCGGAATCCTAATGTTCTCTATGAAGAGAGAGCCAGATTTGTTCCAGTGTCTCTACTAATGCCGTCAAAATGTGCAAATACAGGGTTTTTTTGTTTATGTTTTGGTTTCTATTCTTGAAAGACTAACAGGCCTATGATCAGGGTAATTATGCCTAGTTGATGTTAGAAGGAAGTCAAGATTAAATCATCATTTTTCTCTCATTTCAATTCATTATTCTTCCTGCTGTCATGTTTTGATGCATCCTTCCACGGGCTTTTCTTTACTGTACCAGTGCAGGCTTTCTTTCCTGACGTTCATGGCCTCTTTTTTTCTCTTTCCCTACTTACCCTTCCTGCCACTGTCACCGCCAGTTTTCCTTAGACCGGAGTCTTCTTTAATTATTATCAGATACAAAATTCATCTGCCATTTTTCCTCCTTGTGAGAGGTTTTCATGCATTCTGAGAAATCAGCTACACTGAAGACAGAGCTGGGGATGGTGAAAGCAGAAAGGAAAAGCCTGCTGCTTTATCTTAATGACTCTGTTTTCCTTTAGAAACTAGAGAGGCAGAGCAGAAAGAGGCTGAGAAAAAGAGATTGTTAAGTCCTGATGAAATGTTTGCTTTGGAGAAAATTGTTTAACCCGTTTGAGTCACTTTCTTGGCATATAAAATGAATAAGATAAGGCTAAATTTGCAATTATTGAGGTTAACTGAGAAGCCACATATAAAGAGTCCAACAGTATACAAACATCCCCAAGTCAGCTAAGCATATATATTATTTGCCTTTCTTTCACTAGTCTTTAAGGGCTTGATCTAGTTCGAATAATATATCACTAAAAACTGAAATATAGACCTTGTTATATGTCAGGTACAATGTCTCTAGAAATGTGGGGGCACCTTGAGGTTAGAAAGAGTTTATCACTCTGTGTACAGCATTTGTGCTGCGTGTGGTAAGGGTGAAATAAATCTTTGTTAAACTAAATTGGTTATTTTTGTTGTTTGCCATTCAGGAAAAATAAAAAGGATGTAGTTTATATGGAGCAGAGACCAGTAAATCCTTCTCGATACTTATTTAAACAGAAATTGTTCATTCTTATACACTTATTGTGTATTAAAGAATTATTTCAGCCAGTACAATTGTTTGGTTTTAACTGTCTTGTTCAATTAGTTTGTAAAAAGAAATTGAGCCACTTAAATGTACTTTATATATGTAACCAATTAATGTAAGTGTAGTTATTCACTGTCTCTTGAACTTTGATTAATACACTAATTAGAAAGATCTACAAATCTTTAATTGCCTTTCTCACAGCCCTTGATTTTAAAGTTACCATAAGAACTGGTGAACTCAATATATTTTAGTACTACTAAATTAAACATTATACAAGTAGTTTTATTAAAAATAAGCATGTACATTTCCTCTTATTTTGAATAGTCCTTAAGTCAGCAACTTTCCAATTGGGCAAATTAAAAATATTTTATTAAAAAATAACAGATTGTCAATGCCATCTCAATCAAAATCCTAACAAGTTGTTTTGTGGATATTGAAAAATTGGTTCTTTTTTTTTTTTTTTTTGAGGAAGATTAGCCCTGAGCTAACTACTGCCAGTCCTCCTCTTTTTTTGCTGAGGAAGCCTGGCCCTGAGCTAACATCCGTGCCCATCTTCCTCTACTTTATTTGTGGGATGCCTACCACAGCATGGCGTGCCAAGCAGTGGATGTCCACACCCGGGCTTCGAACCCAGGCTGCTGAGAAGCGGAACGTGCAAACTTAACCACGCCACTGGGCCGGCCTGCTGAAAACTTGGTTCTAAAGTTTTTATGGAGAGGCAAAATATTCAGAATAGCTAATTCCATATTTAAGAAGAACAAAGTTAGAAACCTGACAATAGCTAACTTCAAGACTCACTACAAAGGTACAGTAATCAAGGCAGTGTGGTAGGGGTGAACGAATAGGCAAATAGGTCAAAGGAACAGAAAAGAGAGCTCAGAACTTGACCCACATAAACATGGTCAAGTGATCTTTGACAATGGAGCAAAGGCAATATAATGGAGATAAGAGTCTTTTCAACAAATGTGCTGGAACAACTGGACATCAACGTGCAAAAAACGAATCTTAGACCCAGACCTAACAGCCTTCACAAAAATTACCTCAAAATGGATCACCAACCTAAAGGTAAAATGGAAAACTATAGAACTTCCAGAAAATAACAAAGGAAAAAACCCAGACGACCCTGGGTATTGCAATGACTTTTACATACAACACCAAAGGCATGATCCATGAAAGAAAGAATTGATAAGCTGGACTTCATTAAAATTAAAAACTTCTGCTTTGCCAAAGACACTGTCGAGAGACTGAGTAGACAAGCCACAGACTGGGTGGAAGTATTTGCAAAAGACTTATCTAATAAAGGACTCTTATCCAGAATATGCAAAGAACTCTTAAAACTCAACAATAAGAAAATGAACAACCTGATTTAAAAATGGGCAAAAGACTTGAAAAGACATCTCCCTAAAGAAGATATATAGATAGCAAATAAGCGTATGAAAATATGCTCCAATAATATGTCATTAAGGAAAGGCAAATTAAAACAACAGTGAGGTACCGCTACACACCTATTAATATGGTCAAAATCCAGGATACTGCCAACAACAAATCCTGACAAGGATGTAGAGCATTGGGAACTCTTATGCATTGCTGGTGGAAATGCAAAATGGTACAGCCACTTTGGAAGACAGTTTGGCAGTTTCTTACAAAACTAAACATATTCTTAGTATATGATCCAGTAATCATGCTCCTTGGTATTTACTACACAAAACCCTGCAGATGGATGTTTATAGCAGCTTTATTCATAATTGCCAAAACTTAGACAGCCATATGTCCTTGGGTAGATTAATGGATAAACTGTGATACATCCAGAAAATGGAATATTATGCAGCACTAAAAAATAAATAAGCTATCAAGCCATGAAAAGATGTGGAGGAATCTTAAATGCGTATTACTAAGTGGAAAAGTCCAATCTCAAAAGACAACATACTGTATGGTTCTAACTACGTGACATTCTGGAAAATGCAAAACTATGGAGTTAGTAAAAACATCAGTGGTTGCCAGGTGTTTGTCAGGAGGCAGGGATAAATAGGCAAAGCACAGAGAATTTTTAGGGCAGTGAAATTTTTCTGTGTGATGCTCTAGCGGTAGGTACACATCATTATACATTTGTCAAAATCCATAGAATGCACAATATCAAGAGTCAACCCTAATGTAAACTACGGAGTTTGGGTGATAATGATGTGTCAATGTAGGCTCATGGATTGTAACAAACATACCATCCTGGTGAGGGATTTTGATAATGTGAGAGGCTGTGCACGTTGTGGGCTGGGGGTGTATGGAAAACTCTACTTTCTGTTCAATTTCACTGTGAAGCTGAAATTGCTCTTGAAAAAGTCTTAAAAGGAAAAATTTAAATTCGTAAAAATAATAGATTATAAATGCAAAAGGAAAAAATGATAAAAATAAGCTCTTTTTACGTTTAAGAAAATATTTTATTTAGATCACTAAAGGTCGTATTTTTCGTTTTTCTGTATTAATATTTAATTCACTTTGAGTATAGAAAAGTTGTGTGCTTATTGCTAACATCATTTTAAATAAAGAAAAGTACATATTTTAAAAATTTTCCAATATCCAACCACTGAGGAAACAGGCACTGTTAACATTTTGGTGAATTCTGTTCCTTGGTTGACCCTTGCCCTCTGAGCCCGGTGTCCATGTCCCATGCTGAGGGAGGTGAAAGATGCTGGCAGTGAGTCCATTCTCCAAGGAGCCAATAAAACAATTGCTTGCCATTTTGTACACCCTTTAAT